>NW_009919219.1:2221-23298 GCF_000696875.1 Nestor notabilis
GTGTGACCTGCTGGTCATGCTTCATTTGATGCAGCCCAGGATACGGTTGGTTTCTGGGCTGGAAGCGCACACTGAAGCCTGCTCATGTCGAGTTTCTCATCAATCACCACCTCCAAGTCCTTTTCCACAGGGCTGCTTTGAATCTCTTCTCCGCCCATCCTGTAGCTGTGCCTGGGGTTGTGCTGACCCAGGTGTAGGACCTTGCACTTGTCTTGGTTAAACTTCATGAGGTTGACATCAGCCCACCTCACAAGCATGTCCAGGTCCCTCTGGATCCCATCCCTTCCCTCCAGCGTATCAACCGAGCCACACAGCTTGGTGTCATCGGCAAACTTGCTGAGGGCGCACTCAATCCCATTGTCCATGTCACCGACAAAGATGTTGAACAACACAGATCCCAACAGTGATCCCTGAGGGACACCACTCGTTACAGGTCTCCAAGTGGACATTGAGCCGTGGTATTCTTTGCATTTATGTACTTACAGATATTTAAGACAGCAGTAGTAAAACTTGCCCTCTTATTCCTTATAGCTCTTCAGAATACAGGCTTCTTATATCCAAGATAACTTAATTCTTTTTTTAGCTTGTTGTTCCTCTTAGCACACTTAGCACACAAAGAATGTTGTGCAAGTTCTGTGTTCTGTAGCAAGAAGTTTTATTGATCTGTGCTCACTGTTCTCTGCTGTTTGCCTTCAATATTTAGTCCCCAAACTTTCTTGACTTTCAGCCCAGACATGTGTCCAGGTAGACTCCATGTCTTCTGAAGTGAATAATATGTAACACAAAAACATTGCTATGAAGTAGTTTATGAAAAAAGTGAATCTTTGGATATTAGGTGTAGATTATCAAATTAAACAAAACTCCCTCAGTTAGCTTTTTTTGTCATGTTTTTCTATTAGGAGAGGATTCTTGTTCAGTCTTGAGTCATGTGGTTTCAAGTTTTCCAGTTCCTAGTCCTTCACATTCAATTCACAAGTATCTCCTCAGCCTCATGCTTTTCCACATTTTGTATTTGGTTTTCTAAAAAATTGAAAGAGGTGTATTCATCTACTTTCCATGTTTTGAGGGGTACTTTAGTTCTTCAGTCGTCTTTCCTCGTATGACAATAAAGTGACTAAGTTGTTTCCTTATGTTGACTTTCAGGTTGAAAGTTATGTGTTAAGAACAAGGATGTTTTACTTAGAAATTTTGGGTTTGTGGCAGACATATTACACCATGATAGTAACGGCTAATAGGAAAACCAAGCTATTTAAAAGCATGGAGAATCCAAGACTGAAAGCTGAGCTTGTTTGTTTTCTTCTGGATATAGCAGTGTCATACCCTCACTATGCGTAGACAGATCTCGAGAGGTGGGGGGGCCACTCTTCCTGTCTGCCTTGTTGTTCCTCATGGGTATGTCCCTATGACCCTCCCTGGCTGGCAGCTGTCACCAGTGGGTAGTGTAGCCCAAGGGTGTTAATGTGAGCTGTGATGGTTGCACAGCACAGTAGGACTCCTAGATACAGGAGTAGGTAGCTTGTTGGCTTTTTGAAATGCTAAGCCATAAACCCTGTTGGTTTGCCAGGATATGCTGTATTTCTTCTTGTTTCCAGGCATGGTTTAAGGCATCTTTTTGTTTAGTTTGAGATCCTATGCACAGCAGCTGCTTTGAGGGTTGTTTGCAATCTGTTTGCTTGCCCTGTACTATTAATCTTTGATATCACTTTTGCAAAACAATGATTCCAATGATTCCTTCCAAGTATAAGTGCTCCTTATTAAAAACAAACAAAATAACCACAACCACAGAAGTCTGTTGATGCTTTTTTTCCCCCCCACTCATATTGCTACATCCCATAACTGCTTCTAAAAGAACATATTCTGAAATAACATGACAATCCCTCTGTTAAGTAAACTCTGCTTGCTCTTCTCTCTATAGTATTGCAGTTATATCAGGGATGTCGGAGATAATTTTTCTTGGGGCTTTTGGTTAATCATCTTTTGAGGAAAACCACAGTGTTTCTAGATGAAATACAGAGTCTAAATGAATTCTTTGTTTTTAATTATTTGTGGTCAGATTAGATGTACCTTTAGAAACCAAACAAAACATACACCCCTAGGTCTATCGTATGTTTGTTTGCGTTAATACATTAGATAATCGTCCTCTGTATGTCTTGTCTTAGAACATAAGATCTTTGGGAACTCCAGCAATTAGTACCAATAGGGCACAACGTATCCCAGCTCTGTTTTGGAGAATACAAAAACAAACAAACAACAAAACCACCCTGATTTTTAATTTTTTTTTTCCCCTGAAAAGCTGCACTCATGAAAGATATCTCTTGGTACAGGCCAAAGTAAGCAAGTATGTATGAGTTCATCTTACAGCAAGTTCATATGGAGAGTTCAGGATGTAGCTTTTCAGTAAAGTCTATTTTCAGCGCTGTAATTGAAAAACATGCTTAATTTAGTATGTGTAAGTGATGTACAAGTGCTGCATCTTATGGGAAGCAAATAAATGAAATGTTAACATGATTCACTTTAGATACTGCCAGTTGCTGATGCTTAATGAAGGCTCTTTTTACTGTAAACTTAAGGAAGAAATGGATGAAGCAAAAGCTTTAGAAGGATCTTGTGTAAGCAGAAATCTTGGCCAAAGATGTCCCACTGTGGCTGCATATTTTTACAATGACTGTTGTGTGATGTCAGAGTACTTCTTTAGCCTTTCTTTAGCTAACATTGGGAGGATCTGACTGAGCTGCTGTATGGTGTATGATAAGGTGTTCATTAGATCAGGCAAACCTGAACAAAGAAACATGACCTTTTCGTATCTCCCCAGAGTTTGTTAATGTAAGAGTGGGGAAGCGGAATAGTACATCTCTCTTATCTGATACAATGACACTCTTTAAAAAAAACAAATGTAGTATGAAAATCTATTAAATGTGCATATTTCATAATTGTTTAACACTTTGGGTTATTCTAGATTTTTAAAGATTTTTCAGGTATAACCTTATATCCTTATATATGTAATCTTACATTTGTGTATATGTAACCTTATATTCCTACCTCCTTTAGTATAAGTCCTTATGGATCATGTTAGAACCATCGTTCTTCCCAGTATGATTATTCAAAGGATTTTGAAGATTGAATAGGTAAGAAACTTTCAGTAGCATAAATAGAAATTATTCTAAGGCTTCAAACATACTAGATATTTAACAGAAAAATATTTGTAATGCTATAGCACGAATATACATTCATTTTAATAGTAATCTGGTCATGAATAGATAGAATATCTAGGAAATATCTCATGCCTTGAAGCCTACCAAATTCTAGACTGTGCTTTTCCAGTTTGAATTCCAAATTGCTGTCTGTTACAGGTACCTGGCTACTGAGTTTGTCTGCGGCAAAAAGAGTGGATGTCATCCTGAAATTTTTGAGGATTTTGTGATAAGTTACATCTCTCCTTAAGTAATCATTCTTTTTATTAGTGGTCAGAGATACTTAGTTTCCACTAGAAACGAAATCTATCTACATGCTAGTAGCATAAATGCTAGTGGTATTTGAATCTGAGTGCATACTCAGATTACCTGGAAATTATTTTCTAACTAACTTCTGGGTTTCAAAGTTTAAACTTCTAAAAATAAGCTTGAAAAAAACTCTCAAGAGTTTAAACATTACCTAACTCGGTCAAGCTATGGTTAAGTAAATTTCATGTTATTAATTTGTTATTCATACAGTTTTAAAAAATGTTGAAATGAAATTAGGTGATGTGGTCTTTCAAGAACCTTTGTTATCGTGACTCTTGTAGGAAGTTAAGTGAGCCTTTTTTAATGAACTCCTAGAGTTATTTAAAAATGAGATGCACAGCTTGACGGGAATATCATTGTACTGAGCACAATACTACCTAACTATATCATGAAAGATTATAATGAATATATGAAATAATTATAATGAGTATGGGTAATGAAAGGAGTGTAGCAATGTGAGATATAAATTTAATCCCTGGTATAACTCAGTGGCAAAAAAATACATAGGTACTTCCCTTCAGGTTGAAGAAGATTATTCATGAAAGTTTTTCTGCTACTAACTAAAGAAGTTGTTTATCCCATTACTTCTAGACAAGCTAATGAATGGTGTAAATGTTGTAGCATGTGGGAAGATCTGTGTGAGGAATAATTGCAACTGAATTGCAGGATAACTTACGGATTTACCTATGCTCAGCCTGAGTTCTTACAAGAAGGTACAAGAGGGATATTGATTGAATAACTACCTGTTTTTTTGCACAGGCAAGTCAGTGAGCAATATTGTCTGACTGTAGCGAAAAGAAAAACTGAAGAGCAGTCCGATGGCTTTTCCTAGTCTCTCATTGTCTTTCCTTGTAGTGAGATTTGAGTTCCAGCATCAAAGGAGAAGAAAATTCAGGAGAGAATAGGACAAAAATAATCCTCTGTGGGTTGGAATAGATGAATGGGCTGTTCTCAGATTAATTCTATGAAGTATGAAGCTGAGTTTAACCATGTTTCTTATGCCTTGTGTGTCTGTAACAGATTTCCTCAGGGAAAAAGAAAAGGGAGGGGAAAAAACCAACCTAACTTCTAAGAACTGTTTCTATCATTTTTGACATTATTGTTACATGGTAAAGTAGTGAAGACTTGGTGATGTTCTAATATAGTTTTGCAGTCTGTGCTGTTGCTTAATTGATTTTTCACTTGGTTGCAGATGACTGCACCAGGGGTGATTGTAGAGAGAAGCTCTACTTGCCATTTTACCAACAGATGCAGAAAGAATAAGACACCTTCTGACTGTCATTGTTGTCATCAGCAAGGAGCAGAAGTGGGTTTCTATTAAGATTTTTTCAGGTAATTGTATTACAGAAGTGGTAATTACATAGGTAAGTGTAACCCAGTTCAGAAATGTGACCCTACAAATATGTAGATAATATCTGAAAATTGTGCCTATTTAATGCTTCTGGATCTCCTTACTACTTACAGTTAGTCCTAAAATTTCTTATGTATCTCCCAAGCTTTGGAGTATGATAGCCACAAGGGACCTGTCTAGGTTCTTTAAAAAAAAAAATTTTCTTAAGTTTGATCTTAATTCTTACCTTCTTTAAAGACCGTTTTGCAGTATTTGGTTATATTTTGTGGTCCTTTAATCTAGACACACTAAAAGTAGTTTCAGATACTACTGTCACCTGAGTAATCTTTGCAGTTTTAATGCATGTCAAATATCTTTCTAATGTGAAAGATTCACAGTTGCCAACAGAAGGAAAAATGGAAGTTTGCTATATAAAAAGGACTTTAAAATGCACAGAACTTTTTGTCTATTCTTTAGTTCTTAGTACTAGGAGAACACTTAAGAAAAATGAATTATTAGAGTAACATTCTGTTAAAACAGAAGGCAAACTTCTGTCACAAGTGTCTAATCCTGGAAGTGCTAGTTTCCATTATATTGCTGCTTATCTTCTGGAGATGAGCTCGGTGAACTTGAATACGTAGATCTTAACCACTCAAATACACAGAATTCCTTTTTCTTCTTAAAGGGCTAGCTAGAGAACTGGAAATCTAAACTGTAGCTCCTTTGACTTCCTTATTGCTGCTTTGATATTTTAACTTTCGTTTCTTTCCTCGTCCCCGTAGCAAAGTGTGTTATACCAAATTTGTTATTGGTATTGGTTCCTTATGTATTTAATTCATTTGAAACTTATAGCAAATGTATCTCCCATGCCTTCATACACTTTCTAACAACAGAATCAACAGAATTATTTTAAGCTGAGACAGTTGCCTTTCTTTGTGTTGAATTCTGGCACTATAAATGCGATGCTTAATTCCCTTCCTCCTCACTGACCTCCATATTTGACATACCCCCTTCTGATACTCAAATATGATTGGGAGAAAAACAGAGATTTCTCTGTTTCAGTTCATGGAGTGTTGCAGACATATAGCAGTACAGTTGGAATTGTCAGTTGGAAATTCTCTGACACTAGCATGGTTTATTGGTCTATTTAAATGTTTAGTCAGTAGTAGAGACTCTCAAAATCCAGATAGCAGGAACTAGAGCTGCTGCATCTGGGTTGGTTAATATGTCTGAAACGCAAATATCACGTGGGATAATCAGAGGAGGTTGTAAATTGACTTTTAAGTTTTTTTAAACAATTAAGAAGAATCAAAGCTGACAAATCAATTCATTTGCACTTGTTTAAGCCCAAATGTATTGCTTTAATATGTAAGTGAAACTTCTAGAACTGTTTAAAAAATAAGTGTGTGTACTAAAGTATATGAAAAAGCTATAGTTCTTCCTTAACTGTTTACTCTTCTGTTGGTAGTTTCAGGATCAGTGTTAGCAAGCTTTCTTGTCTGTGAAACAAATGGAGTTTGTGACTTTCACCTCTTCATATTGCTGTCAGTAAGAAATGTGATCTTACAAGTCTAGAAGACCAAAATCAAGATATTGGTGAAATTTTTAAAGGATAATGCATAGCATTTATCTTGAGAACATATGAATCACTACTCTTAACTTTTGTGCCCTCTATCTTGAGTGTCTTTTCAAGAAATGGGCTACTAACAAAACTACACTAATGTCAGTGTAATAGTTCATATTGTTTTCCGTCAAGTATTTCCCAGTATACAAGAGTGATGATACGGAATCAAATGCTAAATAGAAATCATTTAAATAATTAGAATATTTCACTCAAATCTAGCACTAAAATGTGATAAGGCAAGAATTACTAACTACATTTTTCTCTATGTGGTTTTAAATAGAGATTGCAGTTAATTCCTGATGTAAAAAGTGTATCTGATCAATGAACACACTGTTTTGTGGGGTTTTTTACACCTCGCAACGCTGGACATGGTCCTTTTGCTTCTGGCACATACAAGATGGCAACAGTACAGCAATGGGAAACAAAGACACATTTTTATTTGCATATAACCAGCTTCTCTTTTTCTCCAGGGAATACTCTAGATTTTTAGGCAATCAGTTACAAGAACCTGGTCTTGTAGTGGAAATAAGATACCTTACATAAGTCAGATCTCACACATGCACTCCAAGAAGTTAATGGTGGTTCTGTATTCTTGAACAGCCCAATTTAGCACTTCCCACATGCACTGTAATCATGCTTCATTCGTCTATTAAAAGAAAGCTTTGCTTGTTTGAGAGATGTCACTTAAAATAGTCCCTGTTCAGAATTGCAGTTTAAATTTCTTTTACCCCACTAAAATTTTAAATGCTGATTCATTGCACTTCTGGGTAAAGGATTTGACCTAGTTAAATGAGACAGCTTTGAAACAGTTCCCTGGATTTCTAATAATTCATATTACATGGAGTGATTAAATATTTGTCCTGGATTGCTGCTTAAATGACATAAAATGCATGGAACAAACTGCCATATACAATAATTAATGATAGTTATATAGAAATTGATTAATTAAAATTTCCCTTTCTTGGATTGATTCTATGTAAATGAATCACAATCCTTCTTAAAGTTTTTATCTGGATTTGTTTCAGAACTTTTTATTGTAAATTCGCAAATTTTGCATCTTGTATCAAGAACACAGTAGTAAAAAGGCAGCTTCTCCTGGAGGGAAAGTAACTGCCTTGTCCTCTAGTTAGGTAAAAAATATGCTGAAATTAAGGAGGTGGAAAAAAAAAGTCTGTTCTAATCATTTTGTTTCAGCTGTAGGTGTTTGTGAAAGTCTTTGTGTGGAATTGGCAATCGTTTTCAGTTATAGCTTTAGATTGTGAATGACCAGTAATGTTTTGACAGTGGGAAGGAGAAATTGCAGCTTTTCATTTATATTTCAAATGAAGTTCATGTACTGGTGCAAAATCAAAATTAACCTCTGCATCTACAGGAGGGCTATGTCAATATTGAACTGAAGGCTTTAAAAATCTCCCTCAGTTATATTGCACAGACTTAACAGGTGTTTTTTTCTACCTCTTTGTAAATGTGTGAAGTAGATGAAAACACAAGCTTGATAAAGCCAGCTATTTCCTCTTTGTAGTGCCTCATAGCGTGCCTGTGGAGGATGCTCTGGCTCTTCTAGTTAAAGCTTTTGGGAATACATTTGCTGAGCGTGAGCAACAGGAGTGTACCAGGGTTTCACACAAGGCAGCTGATCTGGTAGATGGCTGCCTAGCGTGGGAGCTGAGATGTACAGTGTGCCTCTGGGCATTAGGCATTTCTGTTAAGTGTGGGAAAATAGTTGGATCGGGTGGAGTTGAGATCAGTAAGTGACTGTGCGAAGACCATAGAAGACACGATTGAAGGTATTTTTTCCCACTGAAATACAACTTCAAGCATGTTGAAATACAACTTCCCTCAATCTGATATAAATAAACTTGGGTACATTCTACGTAAAGAATCTGTAAATAAGTGATAGGCACTAGAGATGAAAAGTTCATGTATAAAATGCCAGTGTGTGTATTAATGGTCATATGCATCCTGAAGTAGGGTGCTTATGTTCTTCACAGAACTAGACCTGTTACAAGGACATATACACAGGTCCCCTAATGGGCAATTGCTCTCTCACAAGTTATGGTTGCAAAATGAGTATTTCATGATCTATTAATGATGTTGAATATTTAGGTTTTAGTAACACTGCACAAATAAATGCACTTAAGTTAGAGATATCCATCAGTCTATTAAGCAGAATGCAACTCCTGGTTTAATATAATGGTGTTTAAACTTAGCTTACCTAAAGTTTTAAATCCAGAACATTTCTAAAAGAAAAAAAAAACAAACAAAAAACCAAAACAAAACACGTGCACACACACGGGGAAAAAAAACTCAAAAAGCCAAACCACCAACAAAAACACAAACACATGAAAGAAAAAAACAACAACAAACCCAGCCACATACGTAAATTACAGACTTGGAATATCCGTGCCATTTTGAGCTACTCTATGGAAAATTCTTGGACTCCTTGTGATAAGGGGATAGTGAGATTCTTGCAGGCTTCTACTTGTGCTCTTTATGTTTTGAAGAATTGCTTACAACTTTTGTTCATTTAGACTAAGTCTTGTTGGACAAACTGATCCTTCAACTGAAGTTGAAGTCAATGTGAGGATGAAAGGTCTTGCACAAGCATTGCCACCCATACTTTAAATAAACTTCCACTTCTGCTGCTGCCAAGCAGGGTTGCTTTCTTAAGTCAGTCATCCCTTCCTCAGGTTAAACCTTCATTGGGATGGTAGGCTGTCAGAGGCTTTTCTTGCAACACTACTTCAGTTTTGTGTTTCAAAGTAATTCATTGTGTTTTCATGACTGACTTGATCACTTCCCACAGTATACTTACTATAGAAGTAGAACAAAACCTAGTGCATACTACATGAACTACAATCAAGAAGGGGGTGGGATGTGGAAAAGTCCAAACTTGCAAATATTTGGCTGTGATCAAATAATACTTGAAAGACTTAACTCAGCCATGCTATTTTCAGAGCAAACTTTATGTGAAAGAATAGGAGAGTAGGGGAGTATACTATTCTTTATCTAAAAAAGAGTTCATTCTAACATTATAAAAGTGTAAGAATATAAAGCTCATCTTTCATGTCCTTAGTCTGAAATCAGATTCAGCTACTGTCCTTGCATCTGTTTGAAGTTGGCATGGGTTGAGGTGAACACCTGGCTATTTTAGAAAGGCTTTTTTCCTCCCATTGTGAACTTTTCCCATTCTACAAAGCTTTCTTTTTTAGTTACCAAGTTGGTTGCATTTCTTTTGAGTTACTGAAGCTCGTTGAAAACCAAAAGGACAGCAGAAACGGCGAGGGCGGTTCAGGCTTTAAACATGAATATTCTTGGATGCATAGGATTAGAGTATGGTGCTTTGTTATAAATTAAATACTGCTTTAATGATTGAAATAGGGAAGTCAGCAAAAAATATTGTGACATTGCTTAATTGGATTATTTTCTTTTATTAAATGACAATGTAAAAAGAAACCACGTGTACACTCTTGACAGCTATTGGTGTTAGTCCTGGGTCTAATTCCTTGGCATGAATACTAGGCACAAACTGTATCAAAACTAATGACCTACATTATGGTCATGGATTAAGTCCTTACTTAGAACCAGACTCAGATGGCATCTAATATGCTTGTTATGAAAAAGTAGCTCAAAATCAGGCTTTAACTTTCCATGCCAATTGTACTTCATTTGTCAGTTTGTGATTTAACTTGTGTGTGCAGCTAACATTAATATCAGGGAGAGTTTTACTTTATAGTGTGCTCATGCTAAGATTAGTGACACTGCAGGCCAGTATGCTCTGTTGTCAAATGTGTACAGGAAGGTTATACTTGTAGCTCAGTGGTTGTACATCTTTTGAAGTAGGGCACTGGGAATGGTAAGGGCTAAGGCATTTGTAGCTGTTGGTGTGTGGTGTCGCTACTTTGTCTGCAGCGCCCATTTCTATACCTGCTTTCACATGGGTAACTGGCATTTTTCAAGCCTGGTGTTTTCAGACCCTCACGGTTAAGAGTGTCCTGTGCAAACAAAAGCAGATTTCACTGTTTGTTTTAAATCAGTTGGCAATAAAAAACCAAAAACCATTTCCAAACAGGACGGTCAGATTCAAAGATAATCTTCCACCTCTTCTTTCAGCATCTGCTAAAGGATTTGGACTTCTGGGATATTTTTGATATCAACCTGCAAAATGGCCACTGCTTGGAGGGACACCTAGCCTTTCCCCAGTGCCACCTGAGAGTGACAAAGCTCTGTAGCTGCTTGCTTTAATAACTGTAATTTTTAGTTAAAACCTTCATGATGCTGACAACAATACAGCTATTCTAGCTGGAAACTTTATTTCATTTAAATAATGAAAACAATGGCTGGCTGTTTTCAAGCTAGACTCAGCCTGAAGGATTCTGTTTCTATATTGGAATAATTAAATATGAGTTTCTAAAGTGTACAAGTCCAGTAGGTTTCTTTGGCTTTTTCATAATAAGCGGGGTACTTAGCACATAGATGCCTTTGTGGTTGTTACTGTTGTCATCAAGCAAAATGAAATGTTATTCACAGTAGAAAATCGATAATGTAAATTATAATTAGAATATTTGAAATTTAAATAGGAAAAATATTAGATATTGCTGTAGGTGTAAAATAAAAATAATAATGCATACTTCCAGATTCAAATATTTTTTTACAGGGAGAGAGAAAGAAGGCCTGATTCCTAAGACAGCTGAAGAGGCTGCAGACCTTGAGAGGGAGATACCTTCTGTACCTTCTGCCTGTAGGAGGGCTTGCCAGCTCTTTTGTAGGTTTGCCTTTGGTTTTGTAGACATAGGGCATGGAGAAAGGAAAGTGTGACACTGAAAACAACTTTCTCCACAAAGTTAAAAGGGGATTAGACCCATGGTGACTCATATGTCTTGCAGCTAATGATAATCTAGCTAGAGAGTCTGTCAGAGCTGCTTTCTGTACTTGGGAGCTTCTTGGTGTTGGTCAATAATTTGGCTGTTCTGTTGGAACAGATGTTTCAGAGCAGCCCTAGTCACAATGAGAGGGAAAGGAGGGAGCAGGCTTAGAGTTAGCTCGAGCTTCTGCTCAAGCTAAAAAGAAAGCCAGTGCTTAGAGAGGAGCAGACAAGTGACACTTCACATTGATTTGATTTGCAAGGCAAGCTGATCATTGCTGTAAGTGTGTTTTCCAGCCTTTTTAAGGAGTGAAGGTTTTTCTCCTTGATAGGAGTTACAGTAATAACCAAGCTTGATAGTTAAATGTATGAGTAATTGGCCATCCCTCTGTTTTATAGACATATAAAATGTAATATAAAAGGATTATACTGATGTGCTTTAGTTGTGTAATGGAAGTGGATGTTTTTACTGTTTATTAGGCATGCAGTGCTATGGGGTTATCTGAGAATATACAGTAGCTGCGAGCTGACATAATCTGAAAGGTATTATCAGAGCTATAAAAGAATATTAGAGGAATTCAGTATGTTTTCAAATCTCTTCCTCTTGGCATGGGTTAATTCTTTCAAGGTTATAATGATGAGAATTTTTCTCTGTGCTCATTGTAGATAGAATAAGTAATTGGTTTAATTTGCAATAAAGATGATTTAGATTAGATGTGAGGTAGTGTGTGGCCAGTTCATATTAAAACGCATTGTCTAGACAGGAACGAGTGTTAATGTGACAAGTGTTGAAACTGATTCTTCATGAGACATTAGGACAGAGGACGTACCTTTTCATTGTAACAGTGTTTTGCAGCACGATACCTGCTGGAGGAGTATGCTAGCTTTGTAGTGGGCCCTTGCCTGAAACATGGCTTAGTTGTGCAGGATACTCAAAAGGAAGAGGATATTGGGCTGTTTTTGCACTGAAGTGAGAAGTTAGATGTTAGGTTACCTTTGAGGTTATGAAACAATCAAGTTTATAGCATATCATTAGGTTTGATTATACATAAAATGAAATGTTGAGATGGCAATTAACCATCCAATGATGGAATTGATTTTTAGATATAAGCATATGTGGGGAGGGTCACCAGACAGAGAAACTACAACTGCCTTGCAGTATTTGTTGTATTTTGTCGGAGCTCTTCATGTTAACCCGGTACAGCACTAATGGGGAACCTATGAAGACACTGCTGACACTGGCAATAGTGAAAGTCCTGTAACCACATGAGCATCGCACCTTCTGTTGCACTCCAGCCTATAAGAACTTCTAAAAAAATTTAAGAAGGCTTTTCTATTAAAACAAACGTTCATGAGTGTCAGTGCTGCACCTTTGTAATTTTAAATTAGAAGCTGCTAAACAGTCACAAAATAAAGTTACCTGTTTTACACAGTTGTCACCATTTTCACTTGTGGATGAACTTCCATCTGGCTATTCAAGTTTGAATGGACAGTTCTGTTCAGACCTGGCTTTCGATGCATGTTGCATGGGAGGGATGGACTACCTCTAAATTCATGAAAGTTAATTTTTGCTTTTACCTTTGGAGAGAGAAAAGTGAAAGGACTGATCTTAGCCTCAACCAGAATTGTTGGTGTTACTTGTTCACCTAATAACTAACAAACACCTTTGAACCAGTTTTATATTGCTCTGTTGAATATTGAATTTGCTTGGGATTGGTTTATGTTTTAAACTGTTTTCACTTGCATTATAACTTGAAGTTGTAATAGTGGAAAAAATAAAGAAAATCTTGAAATAATTGTAGTTTGAAAAGCAGTCAAGTAAATTAGTGTAAAGAACCACTTTAATCTGTAGTTACTTACAAACCAATCAATTAGCAGATTTAAAAAATATTCTTAACAAACATTCTACCGAAATATCAAGTATTCTTGGTTTTAGTACATGCAAAATAAATGGTAGACACTCTGAAAAAATACTTACTATGAAGGTTAAATTATTGCTTATAAATTGAACACAAACACCAGAAATGCTAATCTTAAAACTTTAGGGTTTTCCGCATTCTGAAAGGCAATTACTTTCATAGAGAAAGTGGTTTAGATGTATATAAAGCACACATTAAATGACTGAAAGTAACTTCTGTGATGCATTAAATACATCATAGGTATTACAGCCATAATACTCACTGTACTTTTTCAGAAAGGACTAAAATTTTAGAATGTTTGTGCTGTCTTTAAGTAGTTTTTATTTTAGATATTTCTAAATGTGTATGACATTTGTATGTGTGTATGACAGCTGCTTTCATAACTGTAGGAGAAAATTTCTCTTGGTAGTGAATAAAAAATTCTAATGTGTGCTTATCAGTATATCAGAGAAATTAAATCTTTTTGTTCTTTTTGCAAGACAGGCTGTCTAATGCTCTCATTGTGGCTTATGTAGTGGAGCACTTTGCTGCCTAGAAGGTTACACAGTGATTTCAGTATTGTTTTTCTGACACCGCTTGTTTGACTTGCTCTATCATAACTCACGTTGTCAGATGAGTTTTCATTATTGAATTTGTTCATTCTATGAATTAAATCAATTCATAAATTCAATTTCACCAAGAAACAATACCAGCTATAGAATTTAATTGAGGATTTTTCCCTGCAGTACAAAGTGTGGAATATAGTACTGCACTTGAGAACTAAGTGGTGTCGTTCTGCAAGACCTGCCAACTTATTTTTACCTTGCAGCTTTTTCATTCATTCTTTTATTCATCGTTCATTCATTTTCATTAATGCTTTAGTTAAAACCATTAGCATCTAGCTGTCAGCCCAAGAGTAAGTAATAGAACTTACTATTTTTCAAGACTCCTCCTAATACCTGTTTACTAGGTGACTTCTGTCGTAAATAATAGTCTAATGGTAATGCCTTCTCTGGATAGCTAACTAGTCCTCAAAATGATTGCAGCCAAACTTTGCATTTATTTGGCTGTTGATACTACAATGTCTGAGGGCTGTACGCACTTATAAATTACCCTGCTGCTGTCCATGTGAGAGAAGAGATTGCATAGGCTTTCCCAGCGGAACCTGGAAGCTCGTTTCAGAGCCTGGAATTGAAGTAATTCTCTTGAGCCCCACTGTAGGTCCTTAATCACAAAATCATTCCCCACTACCCCCAAAGGGACTAAATGTAATAACTTGTATCATTTAAGGGTTTTTCTTTTTTTTAACACTTGAGGTTGAGGTTTTGAGGTGAACTTTGCTAAAGAGTTACCTATCATGTTATAAAGTCTCTCTCTTCAAAGGCAGGGACTGGGAAGCTGCAGTACTGCTCTGGCACACACAGGGGTTGATCAGGTCCTGCTGGCCCATGGTGGACTCCAGCCATGGGTGGAGAGCTGACACTTGTGCATGTAATCCCTAATCCCTCCATGTTATGGGAAAGCTGCTACAGCTAAATATCCTAAGGGAAAAAAGAGTGAAAGAGGTATGTACTTGTGCTGTGAAGAATACAAATGAGTCATGTAGAAGAAAAAGGGGTGTAAGTTGCCATTTTAGGAGTCTGCTTGAGCCTCTGACTTCACATGTAAGAAAGAAATGTAAAGGAGCTAAATGAGCAAAAAGCAACTTACACCTGTGCTTCGATACAAGTGGGGCACGTGTACAGATGTTTACTTTTCAAGAGAATTAGATTTAAGTTAGTAACCTTACTGGTGTGGAATTAGAGAAAAATAATTCTCTAAACTTGGTTCTGTCAGCACCAAAGCTCTAAATTCAGCATGCCTGTGCACAAAGGAAATCATGTTTGAACATTCTCTCGTTTAAATACAGGAAAAAAACCCAATCCAACCAACAAAACAAATAGAAAAACCCCACCCCTGAACACAAAACCCCAAACCTGAGCCTTGTACAACGTTGTCAACTAAATGAACTATGAGCTTTGGATTTATTTTCCTGAGGAAACTTCTGAGAAGCTTAGAGTAGTTCAGGTATTACTTTCATTGACCTGCTATTTGCAGACTCTTGGAAGTGATCTTAAAATGATTACAGACAAATAAAGGTGTTCATTTCTCCTTCAGTGAGGTGTTTGCATGAGGTATGCTCAACTTTAAGTTGATTAAGAAGGCCAGTGGTCCTTAACAAACATTCACGATACTGGGGAGTGTACAAGAACAAGGTGGTGGTAATGTACTCACTGTACATCATACGGGTGAGTAAGGGCGTAAGAGAGAAGGAAGGCAAACTGACCCTTGAACAGGCAAATACTGAAGTCCTACTGCATTTCAAAGCAGGTGACATGGTTTCCCTCACGGCAGAAGTGTTGCTGTGGTTGAGGCATGGTGTGAGGCAGTGATCCGCCTGTCACTGACCTGAAGCAGTGTCCCAGGTCCTGCCTGCCCCGGGGGGAGGTGTCTCCACAGGGGTGGGAGCTTGAGTGCTGCAGCGCAAACGGAGACAGGCCATGGTATGGATAGTGAAGGAGAGAGATTGAATTCACACTTAGCTGCTTTTGCTGTTTATCTTCTAGTCGCCTGTGAGCTTCTGGAGGTGTGTTCTCCTCAGAGCTACCGGCTCTGTGTGGAGGGCAGGGCTGTGTGGAACAGGGCAAGGCTGAGGCTTTGTTAGCTGTCTCTTTCCCAGTCTTCAAAACTTCATTTTATACCTGAGGATGGGAATAAATAGGAAGTGTGGCCAGCATCAGAGGCCCGCAGGAGGTGTCTTGTGGACACAAAATAACTCTCAGTGCATTCTTTGAACAATCCGCTGTTTATATTCCAAACTGCCTAGTAGTCCTACATCGTGTTTTACAAAGAAGAAAACATATCAGACAAGATTTTAACCAGAATCCTGCTCTGGTGATCAAGTAGAAAAAGGAAAGACAACTTTCATCTGTAGGTAAGGCTGACATATGGCCCAGAGAGTTGAACTGCGGAATGCTTTTCATATTGCCAATACTGCCGCTGATTTAGACGTCCTCAGGGCTCATGTGGTGATATATTTTAAAGGCTCTGTAGTTTTCATCTTGTGCTCTTACATCTTCAGCTAGATTTACTTTTCTGACAGAAAAATTGAATTTAAGGTATTTTTCAGACAAACACCAGTGCTATTCTGACCAGCTTTGAACTTAAACATTGTATATGAAGTAAATGAAAATGTTGTTTAACTGTAGTCATTCTGCAGTTGTCTGGCAAAGTTTCAGTAACCAAGGCAAGAGAAAATGACTTCCTCATTTAAAATAAGTGTTCTGGGTCACACAGCTTCTTTTTGCAGCGTATCAACATTGTGGCTGCGTTTCAGCATGGTACTTTCCCTAGTGCCATGCACCTGAGGCAGCAGAGGTGGAAGAGGAGCAGGATGCTGTGCTTTCCTTGCTGGTCAGAGCTGCTGAGAGGAAGCCTGGGAACTGAACACAGATTGTGGAGGGCAAAGAGGCATCTGAAGCTGCTCTCCTGCCTGAGGAGATCAAAGTTCCACAAAGAGCCCTACTGCTGCTGCAGCTCAACCAAGGGGGAGGAAACAGTGCCCTCACTTTGCCTTTTATTTCCATGGGCAAAATGAACCTGAGGTGCTCTCTACCTGCAGCAGACCAGGGAGAAAAGCACACTGCTCCCTTTGCCAGTGTTTTCTTTTATCCTGTTGCTTCACCAGCTGGCAGCTATCGATGGGCAGGTGAGCCCATTGCCAGGGGTGGGCAGAAGTGTGTGTGTCAGGAGGGGGGCCTTGCTGTGGGTAAGAGCTTCTTCATGTACATTTGTCTAAGGTAACCTATAAACTACAAAAATAGGCTTCAATTAATGCAGTTTTGCTTGTGCATATTGTTAAAAGGCTGTGTGTGAAACCTGGATGCAGCGGGCTTAGCTGTTCCCATGCCTTGCGGTGCCCAGGCATGGCATGAATCCTGGGCAGGCTGTCGGAAACCCCATCTGCTCTGTCTCCCTCAAGCACTCACATGAGCTGTGGGATTGAGAAACAAAAGCTATTGGTTTATGAAGGTGATTTCTAGTGTTCTCCAAATGCAGAGTTAGAAGGGTGCTAGGGGTTATGTATCCTGCTATAGCATGGTGTCAGTAAACTTCAGTCTTTGCAACAGAGGTGTTGGAAAATACAAATATTGTTTGGCTTGTTAGTTGCTGAATGATGAGTGCTGTTGTTTTAGTGTCTGAGTGCATGGTGATAGAAGCTTGATAGTTAACTATTTTAATTTTTAGATATAGTTCTTTTAAGTATTTCCTGATTCTGTATTCTTTCCCAGACTGTTTTCCTTTTTTTTTTCTTTTTTTTTCTTTTTTTTTTTTTTGCAGTTGTTTAGGGTTGGGCATACATAAATACTTTGACATGGTTTTAGTTTGCTTTTTTTGTTTTAAGGAATTTTGCTAAAGATGAATGTGCTGTGTGTGTACCAGACAAGAAGATGTTTCCTTTTGCTATAATGAGTTGTTTATGTGGTGCTTGCTTTTCTTTGGTCTGTGGGCTGAATAAATGCTGTGAGCCTAAAGCCCTTACTTTTTCTCTTGTGCTCATTTGTGTGTTGTGAACTTGCTGGCAATGTATATAAAAATATATATTTTATTGGTTATTTTTGTCTTTGGTATTTCTTCCTCATCATCCTTTTATAGTGTTTAATAAGGTATAACACTGCTGGGGATGTAAGTGGAATGCGTAGAGGGAAGAAAATTTCCATTCTCAGGTCTGTTATGAATGAAATTATGTACAGTGTTGGCTTGACAGTACTTAAGCTACTTTCATGTCTTAGCACCTTCTTAATATCCCTTCAGTGAGAACTAATAGTTCAGAAATGCTTACTGCAGAGTCCTGGCTTCCACTGCAATTATAATTTGTGATTTCCTGGATAAATCTTAGATTCAAATGCCAGTAACTGAGAACTGTTGGGTTCTGACTGATTTAAGGTAAGTAACCTATGTTCAGTGCTGGTTTTGTGTATTTGGGCTACATTAAGAGCACTAAAGCTGCCCTATCAAATATTTAGAAGATGCTGAACTGAGTCTCCAGTTTAATCCCATTCCTGGTGTATACGATGATTATGCCATATTCCTTAGTTGTGGTAGTCCTCTGTTGTGTTGTGATTATTGTTCACTTATTCGTGCAGGGTGTCTTTCAATATCTGGAGTTTTAAAATCAGTGCTGCCTCATGTAAAAAAGGCAGAGGGTGTTGCAGAAGTTGGAAGGCTCCTCATAGGTAAAAGTCAGCAACAGGCCCTAACCCTTTATGGCTGCGTTAAGCCAGGGAGCTGAGAAATCACAAAAACCACTATGCTTTTCCCGGAGTTTCTTGCCTGTCATAGCTTTTACATGTAACTTTAGGTAAACCGTGTAAAAAGTGTCTGTGACTGGGTCCTGTTTGTGTAAGGATTTCTTTATTTTGAGTTCTCAGTTTGGTATGCTGGTGATGGGAACCCCAAATCCTCTGACTCTCGACCTCAGTGAGAAGGGACAAACATCAGTGAAAAGTCAGAGACAGAAGGCTGTGTACAGTATATGCAACATGCTGGGTGGTAACTGAAGGCAATCCCTTAGTTATACTCCCTATAGTAAAACCATGATGGCAGATAAAATTATGCATTGCTCCTTATTAAATAGCTGGTCACTTAACTACAGAAGTGGCAGGTCTTTATTCAATACGCAATCTTTAGTCAGAGTGTGCCATACCGCACATGGGTGTTGAAGAGACCTTGTGGCAGACCACACACCTTCAACCCGGACATGTCCTAAGGCCTGAACACTTCGTTCTGCCTCCATAAAGTTATGAGGCTTCCTAGCAAATAGAAACGTATTGCTTTATTTAGCAGCAGTAATGCTTTACTATATTGCTCTTCTTTATTTAGTAGCAATTTCCTCTGCAGTTCAGTGCAAAACAGCTGTGGAGAAGTTTAGTAATGTCTGCTTGGGTCTCCTCTCTGACTTTGGAGAAGGAGTGCTATATTGTGTGATTTGTGTAAACTAATTAGATGTGTTGAAGCAAGACACATCATGCAAATGGGGTGAGCGGAACTAGAAACTCTTCTTGGAAATGTATCTGCTGCCTCTTGTGAGCTACACTGAAATTGCAGCAGTAGATAACATGTTTCATGGAAGCTGTGAGGTTTCAATACTCCTCATCTCTCACTGTAAACATTTAGGCTCCTGGGTTAAATCTCACTGAAATTTCTGCTACTGACAACTGTGTGGAAAGGTCGGATCCAGAGGCAGGCTGTGGGCAGCATGAGTTGGTTTGTCAAGCCACACGCAGCCTGCGTGCTGTAGATTGAGCACTTCTAAGTGATAGAAAACCTTTTTTTTTTTCTGGTGGAACTTTCAAACAGCGAAGCAGCAAGGTAGTAAATAACAAAGACTTTGTTTCTGGCTGACTGGGTTGGCTAAGTGGACTCAATCAGCAAACATAGCCACAGGCAAGAGCTGGCTCTTGCTGCACATCTGGATACAAAAGAAAGGAAGTTGTGTTTCAGATGGGAGATGGTGCTTTGGAGCTGCAGCTGGAAGAGTTAGTGCTGTGCTGCAGTGAAAGAAGTTAATACAATTCTTATGCGGCTTGTTTTTCTTTTGGTTCCATTAACAGAAGGGAGAACACACTTACTGGCGCTGTTTTTGAAGAAAAAATAAATACTAGAATTGCCTGTTTCAAGTACATATTTTAGGGAGGATTTGGAGATACACTGGGAGCCTATTTAGAGACCACAAAAAAAGCCATGGCTGTGAAAAGCCTCATGCTGTTAAGTTTCAAGAGATTCATTTTTCTCACAAAAAGATGATTGGATGTGATATGAGTGTCCAGGACCTCAGGAGAGGAAAGGCATCTAGTAACTGGGAGGCTTTTGTCCCTGCTGACAAGGATGTCATGTGCCCCAGGTCCAGGGGGTTACCCATTGAATCAACAACTTCTTTCTTTTTTTTTTTTTTTTTCTTTTCTTTTGTTTTTCTTCTGTCTTTGCAGGGATTTGCCAAAACCACTGTTGATACTTTGGTTTCTCTGATGCTTTTTCTACAGTTTAGAGCTGCAAGGAGTTCGTTGCATTAAAGAAGTCACCTGGATGAAAAGGCAGAGTGAATAATCTAATGATGATGGGCTTACACCCTGACAGTAGCTGTGGTGATTGTTACTAATTAGTCCTGCCATTAGTTAGCGACCACAGTTACTGCTTCCTCTGCAGCTCCTTGCCTTTCCTGTTGTAGTTGTCACATCTCTCTGGAGCTTGCTGAATGGTTCCTCCTTTGTTTTCTCGAGTACTGGGCCGTTCCTTCACAGTAATGCCATGTGCCTTGAGTCCTAAAGCAGTCATGTGAGAGAAGAGGAAAACGGCCCTTCCTACACCATGCTTTGCTCTGTGGCTGTTCATGCATCCTCTGACTGACCTGCTTGCCAAGACCTTGGTGCCAGTTCTCCAGCTTCATGGGAATGGGTGGTGAGGGTCAGGAAAGCCATGACTCTAAAGTGGGAGATGCATGTTACTCGCTAGGACAAAGGGGAGCTTGAGGGTTCAAGTTTTCGATAGGCTCTCCCTGGCTGGAGCACATCGTGGGTTCGGCTTTATTGCAGAGCAAGCCCGGGGATGCTGCGTTGCCTCGGCTGTGACTGGTGGAGTTGATACCTGCAGAGAGCCCGAGGCCATCCGTGCCCTCGGAGCCCCGCGGGTGGGTGCGCTGTCTCCCAGAGCCCCGGGGAGGGAGGGTGGACGGAGCGGGGCACCCGCTGCTTGTGCCAGGCCCGGCGCTGTGCGAGCGGAGGGCGCCGCTGTTTGCGGGGTTCACCCTCTCTGCCCCATGGCC
>NW_009919220.1:0-526 GCF_000696875.1 Nestor notabilis
GGAGAGTCGACGTCTTTGTCGTCATCTAAAATCACGTCGTCCTGTGACATTCCCACATCATCCTTCCACTTGATGTCGTCGTCGTCTCCCATCTCCTCGTCTCCTTCCACTTTGATGTCATCTGGGTCTTCCATGTACTGGCCTTCCCCGGGGTAGCACTCGTCTGGAGAGCCTTCTCCTCCGTTGTGCTCCAGGTGACCGGCTATGCCTCGACCAGAGCAGTCGGCGCAGACGCCGTGGCGGCGGGAGCCGTGCTTTATCCCCACGCTGGCTGCGGACATGAACACTCGGTTGCACACTTTGCACACATACTTTTTGTCTTTGCTGTGGACCTGGGGAAGGAGAATCATCAGAAGAGTCAGCATAGAACCAACCACGATGGAAAACACCTTCCAGATCATCAAGTTCAACCTTTATCCCCAGCCCTGCCAAGGCCACCACTAACCCCTGGCACTGAGGCCTCGGCTACACCAAGTGTGAGCACTTGCAGGGACGGTGGCTCCAGCCCTGCCCCGGGCAGCCTGTT
>NW_009919220.1:648-1394 GCF_000696875.1 Nestor notabilis
CAGAGCCCAGCCCCCTCCTGGCTCCTTCCTCCTGTCAGGCAGTTGCAGAGATCGATCAGTTCCCCCCTGAGCCTTCTCTTCTCCACACTAAACCCCCCCAGGTCCCTCAGCCCCCCAAGAAACCCCATCCTAAGCACCACTTCTCTGCAGATCAACCCATAATCAAACACAGAACAACCCATAATCAAACATGTCAATATCGCATTAATTCCACGGTCTCCCTCCTGATCCCACTGCTGCTGAGATCAAAGAGCAGGAGCACTGGGAATGCTTCCTGTATCTCTCCAGAAATGCAGCGAGATGTACTTCTAACCTCATTTCTGACTACTTGGGTGGCTGACAAACGGATTGTCATGAACGTTGCTGTTCCATAAGTCACACTGCATTCTATGTCCAGGAATAACAGGCACACAGAGCTACCACAGGGAATCAGCATGAAGTGGGGAAATCTCTGCAGGATACCAGAGGTCCCTTCAAGATTCAAACTCCACTACACAATGAGCAAAACTGCATACTTTGAGGGCACAAAAACACCTAATCAAAGGTGGAATCTGCTGCTGCTTTCCTTTTGTGGAAAGCCAGGAGCTTGCTTAAAATGTTCACCTGCTCCTTTCCTGCAGGAAACAGCCAACCAGTGCAGTGAGAATGCCTCAATTCCACCACAAGGAGCATCATTGGGTACTTTCATACATATATTTTATATTTATATAATAAACCACATATAAAATACATATAAATATTCATTT
>NW_009919221.1:0-3503 GCF_000696875.1 Nestor notabilis
AGTCGGGAGCGCTGAGGGGGGGCGCGGTTGCCTGACCTCAGCCCGCTCCCCGCCGGCCCAGCCGGGTGGGCTGCGGGGTCTCAAGCGGTTTGGGTTTGGCAGCAGCGGTGCGGAGTTAGGGTATAACCCCCTATTCTAACGCGGGGATGTGTGGTCGGGAAGCGGGAAGATGCATTCCCAGCCTTTGCGTTTGGGTCTTTCTGCTGCTCTGGCAAGGTCAGGGTGAGTTTTGTCCCCGCGTGTGTGCATTTGGTGCCTTGTGTTGAGCTGTCAGTGTGGAAGCTGGACACTTGAGAAGCGGCCGCAGCAATGTCACCGCAACTACGGACATGCATGAAATCTGCTGAGCTCCCAGCTGAGAAAACCAGCCTTTGAATATAAACTCGAGTGAACTCAAATGCCTGTGATCCAAAGTGGAGCCGCCGTGCTGCAAAGCGTGCCAATTTCACCTATGATAAATAGATAAGGCTCTCTTGGTATTTGTGGTATTTCCGTGCACTGTGCTGTAATAATAGAAATGACCTTGGCTATCACAAAGACCAAGGCTGTTAACTGCAAGTTGCATTGTGATCGCTCAGGTGAATGGCTTTCTTTTTTCTTAAGTAAGTATCAAATCATACTGTGCCGCCGAATCATAGCGGACAGACTGTCTACAAGTGTGCTGAGTCAGAATAAAGGTCCATTTAGCTGGTATCCTTTCTCCAGCAATGACTGTTAGCAGATGGTATGAGAAAGACTACAAGAAAGGAATGCAAGTGGAGACTAATCCTTTCCTCGTACAACCTGCCTGCTTCTAACAGGATGAAGTGTAGGGGCTTTCCGAGCAATAGCAAGCGTTTAGACCATTATGCTGGATAAACATCAGTGGCCCCATCTTGAGGTGGTCATACCTGTTATTAAAGCTTCTGCAAAAAATGCCCTCTAAAACATCTGTCAGTAGAGAAAGCTGAGTTAGACAATATTGTTTTCACACCTTTCTAGCGTGGGAGTCTCATTTTTCAGAGCAGGGATTGTATCTTCTTGTGTATTCTATCGTCTTGTGTATGTAGGGCAGCACTTACCAGCATACCAATGCATCGGTACCTGTGTGTGTGAATTATTGCAGTTATGATAAGAGTCTACCAGCAGAGGTCACCTAGCTACATGTAAAAAGTAATTGTAGCCAGCTGAAGTAATAAACTCAGTATCCAAAAGCTGAGAAAGAAAATAGATTTTTTTTTTTTCTTCTTTAAAAGAAGAGAAAACAAGAAAGCATTTGTGTGGGTTGAAAGATAGCGATCGTCCTGTATAGAATACAAATATGCATAGCCTTTCCAACCCTGACACTTCAAGACTGAATTTCATGCCAGCATTTACTTAAAAGAGACTTCTTTTCTGAGATTCCTTTCTCTAAGATGTGAATTGGAAGCCAAAATGACTCACATTGGTCAAAGATATTTTCAGCTTTGTCAAAATGCCTTGTTAGAAAGTGTTTTGTTAGCTGGCAAAAACGGCATGCATGTTTCCTTGGAGTAACAAAGCACAAACATATCACAGGGACCTCTGAAGGTGCTATTCTTTTTTTCTCTTTCCTTCTTTTTTGTTTTAAAACAAAAAAACCAAAATCTTCAACATTTTTTGGTAAGGATTCATAAATATTATTGTTGTCAGAGATCCATATCCTCTGACTCTGCGATTTCTGATAGCTCTACTTTCAGATCTTGAAACTAACCAGAATCAAGCTATTCCTGTTGCAAAACCAAACTGATGTTCAGTTGCTGGTGGCTTGGGGTGGGTCATGTCAGGCTGCAGGGATTGCCAGGCTGGGAAGAAGTGGATTTCCCCAGGAAGGGGTAACCCCCTGACCCTTTCTTGGACACCAGGAGGTACCGAGCGGGCTTGTGCCTTGCAGAAATACCCTTTGGGAGATTTGCCAAAGAAGGAAGATTTGCTCACTCTATAGCTGTTTATAGTAGGAGTCTGTAACAGTATGGGTCACAGCAGGGGTTGTACAAAATAAGCAGAGCAGGACTAAACTTTGGCGAGCAGTCGGTGTTTGCAGGATGGAAATACAAAGACATGGGTGATCATGCAAAGTCAGGTACTCGACAAGCTGTCCTGGCGCATGCCAAGTCAGCTTGCCCCAAGGGCCGGGAAGTTTGTGCTATATTTGCCCTGCTGCCCATTTGGGTGAGGATGGAAGCAGGAGCTGAAGCTTGCTGCTCCTGCTTTTTCCCTTTCCAACCACAGCTGAAACACTGTGTTATGGGATGAAAACTTAGCAGGCCAGCCAGGCTCTGGTTTTAATGTTCCAGTTGGAAAAGGCCATGGCACTGACTGAGTTTTCTAAAGGACATTTAGTATAGTGTCAGAAATGCGAAATGCCTGCTTATCAGCAAAACAATAAAAGGAGATTGTAAAACCGTGCCTTTCTGTCTGGGGAACAAGGGAGCAACATGCTGTTTTCTGCAGATTTGAAACACAATTCTCAATTACATGAAAGTTGCATAACTTGTCCCTTTATTTCACTTGCTGTCCCTCTTTGCACCTTACTTTCCTCTTAGGGGCCATCCAGCCCCCTGGGCCCCTTCTTACACAAGAGGAAGGGGGAAGATTGCCCCTCTTCCTTTACGTAACATGCAAATTAAAGAGCTGACTTATTTTGGCTTCTTGGAAATTGCCTTATTCTCATCAGTCACAACCCAGCCTGCAAGGGATTTAATTCCCCTTACAGATGTATGGGTCCTTGGGCAGAAGCATAATTTCTCACAAACCAGCTTCCTTAATTTTCCCTATCTCCAATGTATGACGTTCATCAAAGGACACAGCTGCCTGTCTCGCATGGAACTTGTGGACCTTGTGCTGAGGAGAGGAGGAAGGTCAGCCACTAATCCAGCAACCTCAGCTCCACTCGTCTGCCGCATGCAGTGAGATCCTCTCCCCATCCTGATACCACCAATGGACATTTTCCTTCCAAAACTCACTCTACATACAAACCCCTGTTTAAGTTAGGGAGGAAGGTGGCAGCTGTATGACATTTGGCTCAGAAAAGCCATTATCAAATGAGAAAAGAAAACACTTCCAGACCATGCGTGTCCTGGCACCAGGTGGCAGTGACTAGATACCATTTAAAGCACAGAAATCAAACCCAGCTCAGAGCTCCAATAGAGAAGAAAATCAACTTTACTGAGCAAAGTTCACAGTTTCTCCCAGGGCTAAAATTGTTATTAGCAGAAACACAAGGATGATTTGCAAAGATTCAGGTTTCAGAGGTACTGTTGTGAAACCTTCCTCCCACTTACACTCTCCACAACAAAGAACTGGAAGCATCAGGGAAATGTTTCATTGGAAGCCAAGCCAATTTTTGAACGAGGGGAAACATCAGGTGGGAAAAGGGAAAAGGCTTAAATAGTCTGGGAATAAAGAATTCACATAACTTTTAGGTGAGAGTTAACAGAAACTTCTCCCCTACATTTACTGCCCATCTCTGCCTGGAGGTCGTGGGAGAAAGAGTGTCCGGTTCT
>NW_009919221.1:3534-26991 GCF_000696875.1 Nestor notabilis
CACAGTGGTGCTGGAGGTGCTTGGCCGTCCCCCATCCCAGCAAGCTGTAGCAGCTCCTCTTGTTTCCATTTTTACTCTGTGTTTGCTCTTGTGTGGGAACAGCAGGCAGAATATCAGGAGCAAGGCAAAAGGTTAAGCTCTTACACCATGTGGGTGTAACTTGGGGCAGACAACTGGAGCCCTCTCTCCCAGGCCTGTGTGGGTGACCAAGGGAGTGCCCTGCATGGTGCCAGGATGGCACCTTCACCAGAAAGCTCGGGTGGGTGGTTATTTCTGCTGTGGTAGGTCAGGATCTTGCACAGTAGGAGCCCCACAGGATTCCAATCCTTTGGCTTTATGAACAGTTTAGGATTTAAATCCCTTTGGCTTTGTGAACAGTTTCTACTGTGGTGCTTACTTCAGATTTCATTTTTTAATTGACACGAGTTTTGCTTTTGTCACTGACAATATCAGTAGAAGTTATAAGGCAAAGATCTCATCTCTAGCCCAGAAAATCTCTAATTGCTGAAAGCTGGGAAAATATTCTGGAGAAGGACCTCTATGTCTTATCCCTGTGTTCTTGCAGGCATGTCCACCTTTGGCCATGTCAGACAAAATCTCTGCTGGATAGTCTGATCCCATGGGACTGTGATATATTCTCATAACTATTCTTGGACTTTTATATTTGGTTGGGGGCGGGGGGAAGTATTTCTGCATGGTTTTCAGCTCCATTCCATCAGTTAAGTTCAAAATATAAGCAGTATGAATTACGTCTTTTAGAAGTGTGAAAAGATGGTAAAAGGTTACATGTGTCAATAATCAGCTTCTTAAGAACGGGTTCCACAAGTAAAGGTTTAACTATAATAAAGATTACTATCAATAAATACAAGGGATTAGTGCAATGACTGCAATAAGAGAAAAGTGAAGAAAAGGAAAATACGGAACAGAAAGTGTCACTTGTAGAAAAACAGATCTGGTCCCGTCTACAACCTCTTCTATGAATACAGCAGCATATGACAGAATACTTATTTGCAAATAACAGTTAGTGAAAAATGTGCTTTAGCAGGTTTGTTTACTTAGTTCTTGGCAAGTCTGGCTTGTGAGGAAGTCAAACCCAAAGCATCCAATTAGAATATCTTCTGAAGCAGATCACTAAGAGCAGAGTGCATCTCTCTGACTGATTGTCTTGCTCCTATCAGCAGTGCATTTCAGAGTGTTACGGTGTTTAATAAATGCCACTTTCATTTATTAATGATGGAGTGATGCCATCCTAGTGTCCAGAGTTGGGAATTGAGGCAAGGAGGCCAGTACTCATCCTGTCTAACAGCAGATACTCTACTATGGTTTCTAAATTAGACTAACAGCTCACTTGGTGTCTGAATTGCCCTCTAGACTATTGAAAAGCGACCAAGGTGCTGACAGTCCTAAATTTTGGCTCCATCCTCCTCTTAACATCTAGAGTTAGCTGGGGATGAATCCAAATTGGTGACTTGCCCATGATCCTGTGAGAAATTGCTGGGAGGGTGGAGAAATGAGCTGAGTTCCTCAAGCCTGAGTCCTGTATCCTGCCTGGTACATTATGAGCCCTCTCCAGTACAGAGATGTTTGCTTATCAAAACTGACATTTTGGCTGCTTCAATTTAGCCAGCTCTTGAATTTTATGTTGCTTTGCTCAGAAAAGCTACTTGTGAGATCTTCATTTCATGCAGCTCACTCAAAGCCACGTCTTTGAATTAATTAATTTAATTCACTTTTCATGCCTAGTTTTTTTCACCTATCATGTGGCTTTACTCCACCTTTGAGTGATACTGTCTCCGAAAATTCGTGTTAGTAGATTTCTCAGAAATGTGAGTTAGCTGGCTCTACCCCTTCCTGAGTGCATAAAAGCCTTGCTGAAATGAAGGTAATTAGCAAATGCATTGTTCCAAGAATGACATTGAACTTATACAGTACAGCCCTTCTGCTATCACATGTAGCCTCCTGTGACTGTTGTACCACCTCTGTTTTGAGCCTGGGTTTAGATGAGCGGGCTTCTGTTCCACCATTTTCCTTGTGAGAGAAATGAGTATGTGTTAGGAAACTCCACGGGTTTGGATGCAGCGTGAGACATAGGTACGGGTTTGGTTTAATTTGGTTATTTGTTACAGGTACTTGCTTTGCTCCCAAATCCATTACCACTATGCTTCTGTGCATCATTACCTGAAGGTGGGTAGTTAAGTAGCCTCGTATGAACCAGTGCTCCTAGTATTAAAGATGTACTCATTCTCCATTTGAGCAGATGCTTGTGTCTGTCTCTGTTATTTATTTTTTTTTTTGACCAAGGCATACTTTGCCTGTAAAAGAAATGCTGACCTTCTCTCTCCAGCTGCAGTTCCTAGTTTTACCTTCCCTTGTTTCTCCCAGGAGAAGGCAGCTTTGTGGGGAAGCATTGGATTAAACATGCTCCAGCTGTTTCTTGCACCCAGTCCCAGCTTGAACTAGTTACACCAAAAGCTGTCAGAGGAGAGAAGCTCTAGATAAACTACAATAAATAAAAAAGAAATAAATTTCAGAAGCTCTCCTGCTTACTTTTAAAGGGCAATAACAGGGACACCCTCTTATTTTTCAAGGGGTAGATACACAGAATATCTACTCTGTGTCTGAGGTAAAATACAGACCACACATATGCAGGGGTTGTTAGGGCAATTGCTCAGTGGTGACACTGACAAGAAGGAGATTTCTTTACTTGTCAGGGCCAGGAAAACAGGAGCAGCAGCTTAAGAATCACCAGTGTCCCAGCACAGAGCTAAAACTGCCTTATGTTCTCCAACCCCTGCCTTCAGTTCCAAGAACGAGCCTATTCTCGGGTTGTGCATGCAGCCTGCAGCATCGGCACTGCCACCAGCACACAGCAGAGTGCCTGGGAAACGTGATGGGGGGAGAAACCACTATATGACTCCATGTTCCTGTGAGCAGCTAAAAATCCAAGCTGCCTAACAAGGCTGTATGTCGACATTTCCCATATATGACATACAGCATACAGGAATGAGGCCAGCCTTCCTGTCTGCTTTCACTAAGCATCCTTGAGGCGCGCCTCTATTAGGAATTCTTCACCAGACGCTTCCATTTTGGCTACTCAGCAGAACCTGAGTTGGTACCACTGGGAACCCCACTGCAGGCTTGCTGCCTGCAGCCAGACCTTTCTGTTCTTGCTATTCCAAGTAGATTTATTTGCTATGGCAAAAGAAGGCAATGCACATTTCTCAGTTTCTTATATGTGTTCAGCATTATAGCTGTAGGCACTCAGCTGAAGTGGTGGACGCCTCAGTAGGAAAGGTATCATGTGGGACCTCTGCTTGGATGGACTGGTATAGTACAGTGCAAGCAAATGCAGGGCCATGCTTGCTTTAACAAAAGTAGTTTGTGGACAATGAATTTTTCCACCGTTACTACCAGCAGTGTACATGCAGAAAACTACTCATTGCCCTTCGACTAATCCTATTCAGATTAGCTAACTCTGAGTTGTAGTTATCCTGTTACCGCTGGTGTAACTGTATGTGAGCACCTATTGTCTTAAGAATTGCTCCTTAGTATTATTTTCCCCAACATTCATCATCTCTTCACAGTTTTTAATGACATCTTCTTCTTATTTAAAGACAAACATATTCCACCTTTCCTAACAGGATTATGCTGTAAAACTGTAGTACTGGTTTCAATTTCAAAAAACACATCCAGGAACAGCTGTCTCTTACACTGAGTTTAGGATGAATCATCTGAAAATAGGAGCTGTATATATCACACAGATGAGTTCAAGCCATCAGCTGACAGAGCAGACCAGCTTTCCTCAAATTCTTGCAGATATATTTCTTTTTTCTTTTTTTTTTTCAGTAAAAAGTCTCTTTCTGAAAAGCTAAGCTATTTTCACACCAGCTGAAACTCAGCAGAAGCAGCTTCATTTTAGTTTAGGAGGGCAGCATAGTAAGGAGGGTCCAAATCTGAGTGAAACAAAGTTTAGCATAGTCTTTTCAGTACATTTCAGCAGTGAGTTATCCATACAGTTTTGTTCCTAGTTTTTAAAATGGCTTTAAATGCACACTATCACACTTTTCTCTAGGACAATGAAACTTAGTTAGAAGTCCAAGCCAAACACAAGGAACAGGAAGGATATGGTTTAAAGGCCTCATTTCTCAAGAGCTTTTATCCTGACACCAAATTTTTCATCCTTTCTCCAGCCACTGGTGACCAGAACTGTATCTTTTCCCGGAAGAGGAGCTGTCACTAAATTTGAAAAAGTTTTATTTTGCATAATGGGAAAAAGAAATGAAACTCTGTGCTTCCTCTGCTGACACTTGCTCTTTGAATGTGGCCATATGACACAGCTTAAATCTTTCTGTTTATTTGCAGCTTGCTTGCTCCCCTGGCAGAGCGGAAGTCAAAGGCAACAAAGCAAAGTGGCCTTCTCAAAACACACTTATCTTCACGGAAAACTCACTTAGTATTAGGCAAACCGGAAATCCCCACTTTTTCTGGAGAAATTACACTATCTGTTAATTAGCAGATTCCTATTTCGTTTACTGCCATTGCCCTTGTTATAAGAAAAGAAGGAGGCACAGCACCTAAGAGCACCTGCACAGTTTTTCCATTCTGTCAGTTCTCTCCCGGTAAGTATCAGTAATGATACTTGCATGAAAATAGCATCCTGTTTCACTTCCTGTTTGTTCAGGATTGTGTAAGATATTCCTTAAATGAGAAGGTGGGATTTTTGACACTGGTAGGAAAGATAGCTTTTTACTGGAAACAATTATCTTCAACTAAAAGCTTGCTTGCTGTGTCTGTGCCACAATAGGCACATGTGCTATATGGAAAGTAAACTGGTGGAAACTTGGTTGGAGTATATCAGCTGGTTTCTTGGACCTTGCAGATGGCATGGTGCTAGGAGAAAGTCTGGGAAATGAGCAAGCGGGGCCATCACTGCCCATCTCCAAAGCTGCTGCTGGAATGGCAAAGAACCCGTTGTCACAAAGCAGTGGTGGGAGGCCACCCCAGAAGTGGGCAGCTGTGTAAGCTCTTTCATGGAGCCCTTGGAGCTAGAGCTCCATCTCCCTGTCCTCCTCCTGAAGAGTAACCACTTACCACTTAGGGTAAACTGCTGCTCTGAGATAGGGAACCTGCCCTACATTTCCTTGTGGCAAAGCACACTGCAGCAAAAGAAGGTGCTGATTAGTTGTATGCAATCCAAACTGCTGCTCCATAGAAGTAAAAAGCCTTTTCTTTTCTTTTTTCTTTTCTTTTCTTTGGTCTTATCACTAAGGGCATGGTTTTCTCAAGGGTTATTTGACAGCCCAGAGTCTTGAAGCAGGCATGTCGGTCCACTGCATGAGAAATACAGCTAAGCAGTGAAGGAACTACAAAGCGCTGTGTCCTCTATGCAATGTAACATTGACATTCAACTTAGTCCTAGAGCAGCATAAACCCTGAGAGGGGCATGCAAGATGAAAATCTCGGGGAGTCAAGCTTAAAACAGGGCATGAGGGAGCAATATGCATTTGCAGGGGCCATTGAAGAGAGACAGTTCTAACAGAAGATCCCTGCAGCAGCTGAAATTGCAAGGTCACCACTGCTGGAGCAGTCAGTCCCACTGACTTGCGGAATATCTTTAAGTACATGATCAAGTGTTTGCAGAACGCGGGTTAGATGTGGCTTCTCTGATGGGGTGCCAGTACATGGCAGAGGGCAGGTTACAAAAGTAGTTCAAACATCTCTAGGGGGATTGCATCCTTGTGAATACTAAGAAAGGAAATCCGTGTTTCTGGGCTCACAGGTGCATATGGGCACCTCGCTGTGGTCACCTACGTCTTGTGATTTGTGCACCTGGCATACAAAATCCAAAGCTCAGGAGCTTCATAGGGCAGAGGACATTTCTCTTTTTCAGGAGGTCTGACCTTAGTCAAAGGGGCTTCAGGGAATAGTATTTATTTTTTTCCCCCATTCAGCTCTGCCAGAGGTGTGGTTCTTCTACCACAAAGATTTAGTGATGTTTTTCACATGTCTGGGGATACTAGAAATATTACACAGGCTGCTATTCTGGATTTTAATAAGTGGCCATTGACATTTCTTTGCAAGTTTCTCCCTGAATAGGAAGATCAAGTATATGAACATATCAGCTTGAAGGCACAGATATATCCACGACTAGTCTCCAATTGTGATACAATTACTACTATAGAGAGATACTTCATTATATTAACAGACTTCAGTGATGCAACAAACTTCATGACAAAACCCTATGGCATAAAACAAACAAAACCAAATCTGCCTTCATAGACCTAGGAATTATTTTTTAAGTAAGTTCCCACTTGGGAGAGGCCAGTGACAGGTTTATAGTGGAAAAAGAGCTTGCAAAAAGGAAAAAGACAACCTGGAAAGAAGAAAATGAGAAGGTGGTAGAAAGATATGGCATATGGATCAGTTTTCTGAAGGAACTTGTTTCCCAGGTTCTGGAGAGTGGATCTGAATGCAAGAAGAGGAGCCTGGGTGGTTCAGTGCAGGGAATCGACACCTCAACTCAGCATCAAGGTCCCAAAGGAAATTATTTTGGAGAAGACAGAAATAGTTCTTTCCCTCAGTAGCCTTATAATCCTGGTCTGTTCTCGCCTGGAGAGGCTGCTCGGTTACTGAAGACTTAAAAGCTGATATTGTGGATGATGACAACAAGCAATTGCAAAAAACCCCACCATTTTTCTCATAGCTAAAAATTGAGGCTGGGACTTTCACAGAAACAAACAAACAAACGTACAAAAACCAACAAAACCCCAACCAAACCTAACCCAAGTAATTAGTAAACTGAGCACATCTTGCCTGGATTATGGAGATACCCCAATTAAAGTGTCCCACTGGACTCTTGTTGCTGGTGGAAGAATATCCCCTCCCAGACCAAGTGACCACAGCTTATTCTCTCAGACGGCTTCCAAGTTTGCACTTATTGTTCAAACTAATCACCTTGTTTTGATAAAACGAGGAACAGGAAAATGGGAACGCTGAGGCTTTTAGTTTCTGATAGGCGTCGTACTACATTGTTGTTGTCGCTGAAAATTGCTGGAGCCTGGCCGTGCTTATCTCCTCCAGCCTTACTGCAGCCCGCATGCCTCTAGGTGGTGCCTCGCTCTAAAGTTTAATGCCAGGAGCTGGGGAGCAGCAGCCTCGGGTTGGATTTTGCTCAGCAAGTGGTGCCGGCAGTCGCATCACCCACCGTGCCCTTCCCGGGATGGCAGGGCGAGCAAAGCAGGCGGTCCTGCTGAGCCCTTCCCCCCGATGTATGGCTAGTAAAGTCTATTTACTTTAGGCAAAGGAGCCACAGCTAGAACTAGAAGGATTCCCACTGCCACAGCGACAGACACGATCTGTCAGTTCATTCAGATCCCACATACAGACTTCATCCAGAGCTGACTAAGACACCTTCATTCAAAGCCATTGTGGGTCAGGCCCCTAGTCCCAGCTCTGGGGCTGCTGAAAAGCCCTGTCATCTAGAGAACTGGTGTCTGTAAGGAGATGTAACTAAGTTTATGCCCTTCAGACTGAAGTGTTAGAAGAGAAACATGACATTGGGAGGCTTGTGTGTCATCAGTGTGAGCAGGTACCTATTTCTTCCCTGCTCTGCAGCCTATTTTGCTAACCTGGGCTGTGTGAAGTTTGTGCGTGGGGCAGGAACAACTCTTGGAGACATGCAGGGAACAAATGATGCCTGTAGACATCACAGAGCTGTTTCCTATCCTTGACTATGAGGAAGGGTAATATTACAGATTGGAATTGGAAAGGTAACAACGAGTTTGTTGGGTGTGGAGAAAATGGTCTTGGTATTTCTCTTTACAACTTTGAGGTGAGGGACATCCATCAAGGAGGTTCACCCTTGAGATGGTCACAGCACAACTCTTCATCATGTCTCCTCCTCTTCCACCATGCAACTAGGAAGCAGAACACACCCTCTGTTTTAAAGCAACCTATGTGGTACACATAGCCATGCAAAATCCAAATCAGCCCTGACACAGCTGGGACACCATAACTCCTACCTACTCATGTTGTGTTCCTATATGTCCCTCTCCCACTGGAATAACACAGCTCCCTGCTGACTCCTACTTGGGAAGACGGATGTCTTGGAAGACTTGCTATTTTCTTTCCCACTATGCCCTTCTCTTGAGAGGAATGACAGTGCCAATATGGGTATGGGAAGGAAGAATTTGCCCTTGGGCTTCCTCCTTGCCCCTACAGGTTTCCATGTACTTACATTTAAGGAAGAAGCAAACATGGGACAAAGGAGGAGGTGGTGTCACAGCTGGAGGGACATCCGAGGAGGGTCATCATACGCGTTCATCCCTGAAGCAGGACATACCCAGCAGGAGGAGGGGGGAACATCTCTGACATGCACTGGTCTCCTCAACAGGCTAAAGGATTAGCCCTTGGATTTGTTTTTTAGCTGATCCCATGCTAACAGCTTTGGGTGGATTTGGGCCGACTTCTCCACATCGAGTCCTTTGACCTCTTAATCCTTCTGAAATAACCTAATCCTTCCCTCCCCTCTAACTCCCAGTCCCACCAGATCGCCTTTTGTTGTTTTTCTCCTCGGACATGTTTTGAGAGCTTGCAGCAGCTTTTCTGGTGGGCTGGGTAATTATCTGGCAGCTCTGGCTCCTTCCTCCCACTGGGCTGTACTTGGGGCTTATTTCAAGTTGATGCTTGACAAGGGTGTTAGAGTTGCAGTTTGAAAGCTTTTCAGAGTTAAATCCAAAATTAGGCTTTTATGATAAATAGTAAGGAATATCTCTGACTTCTTTTCCCTTATTTTAACTTTTTCATCTCTCCCCGCAGCTGGCAGATCCAAAGGGTTATGCAGCTCTAAAATAAGAAGAAAAGAAACCTGAAAAAAGAAAGCAAATTACAGCTGGTAACTGAGGCCAAATATAGCTGTGGTGCGGACAGGACAGGGAGGAAAAGAAGAAAGCTAGAGAGGGCCCTGGGAAGGAGATGGCTGCAGAGGTGGTCACATAACTGAGCCTAAGTATCTTAAGTACCTGGAGTGTGTGGGAGATGTTCAACACCCTAAAACCACTGCAAGGGTGGTCACTAAAACTGTGTGAGGATGCCTTTTATAGGTCCTAATTCAGCTCACATGTTGAGACTCTGAAGGAAGCAACCCAACTTCTAGCACATATATAGGAAGGTTCAGTCAGCTTCAGCCAGAGGATGAGTGCATGCTGTGTTTTTTCCCAAGGATGGGTAACACGCTCTGTCTCCATCCAGGTCCCACTGTCTCCTTGGCTTCCTCTACAATCCGTGGCTGAAATAAGAGGATCGTAAGTGCTCTTTAAAACCATTTCACGCTAGTGCAGGACGGGAGTAATTAGTCCATACTTATTCTTCTGGCCTTAGGTCTTTATGCAGACAGATCGATATGGTTCCTTCTGCAGTTCATCTTTAAACTCGTGTGTGGACAAAACACAGGGACTACTCAGAAAACTCTGTGCTGCCTTGCTTAAATTCATGCAAGGCTTAGAGTTATCTGAGGTCCTTGGAAGTTACTGTTGCCTTTCAAGTTAAGTGTATAGTCAAGTTTTTGTCTCAAGAAAGACGGCTTAAGAATATTGGAAAAGTCTTATTTCCCTGTCACTCACAATTGCTGTACACAAACCCAAGTCACTTCGTGGTAGGCTGACTACTAGATGGCAAAATATATTGAGGTATTTCCTTGGCTCTAGATAAGAAAAGGGTGGTACTCCAGCAGCATTTTGGGGACTGTCAGCTTTCTCCCGTTCTCTAGGGAAAGTTTATTGGAGAAAGAATGCACAGAAAGGAAATTGGAAAGATGAGGACAGCAGCTACACAGCACAGTGTGTGGTGGTGCAAGAGCCAAATGTGGAGGATGAGGAAGGTGAGGCCCAATCCAACCCAAATCTGAGACAATTACCCAAGGGAACAGAGGAACAGAGTTATCTCAGTATCTCATCCCACACTCCTGCACAAGGACACTGCTGCTGGACTTGAAAGGGCACAGATATTTCCCTGCACAGCCCAGAAAGTTTTTCTGCTTTCCTTCTACAAATAAAACTGTGCCAGGGTCACCATTCCTGAAAATACTGATCTTTCACACAGTCACTATCTATGTGAGCAAAGGCAGCAGCCAGTTCTCACACTCCTTTGCATACCTGCGAAGGAGGATGACATAGATCTACGGCAATTTATACTGCAGATGTGCTGCAAGACCAAGGTTTGGGACTTAATCACATGTGATACGTGGAGAAATAAATTCCATCTGAATGCACAATATAAAGGAAGCAGCCTTTGCACATCTGTCATGCTGTCAAGTGGCTTGTTTAATTGAAAAACAACACAAAGTATGACACAGAAAAATCTTCACAAAAAGCTCCTAAGACAGGATGCTTTTTGCTCTTTCCAGGCAGTAGGGGAAGTAACCTGATTAATCCTTAAGGATGTCTGTTATGAAAAAAAAAACCCAAAACTATGCAATCTCTGCACCAAATACGGTTAAATTAAGAATGGTAAACACCATCCTGAGCACTGCTTGTGATAAGTAAAGAAATAAACACAAAAAACCACACTGAAATTTTGGCAAGTCTTTGAAGCTTGTACTTTGAAATCAAAACCCAAGAAGGGCTGATTCTGGAGAGTAAGAGAGTAATCCCTCATGCATCCATTCAAATCCCTTGTGCATCCTCTTCTGGCTTGGATTTTTTGTTACACTCCCTTCCACATACAGTGACAGCTGTTCTAGTTTAGACCAAAAACCTCTGACATCAGCCCAAGGCAGATTCCTAGGAATGAGTATAAGAACAGGGAAGTAATAGCTTGAGACACCCACATGAGTCTGTGACTTGAAGGCTGCCTGCACGAGAGGTGGTGCTTTGGAATACAGTGACCCTCCTTGGATCCCTAGTCCACTGATTATCTAGTTTTCTGAAAACAGATGAACTTTAGTGTTCAGAACATCTCACGGATGATTTTTGTGGCTCACTTGCATTGGGTGTGAAGAAAATATATCCTTTAGTTCATTTCAAATCTGCTACCTGGTCATTGCTTTATTATTCTTAGATCCTGTCATGGACATCTTTCCTGATTCTCAGGGCTTTACAAACTCCTGACATAGCCCCGCAGTCACTCCCGCCGTACTAGGACTTGTTTCCCTTTCTCCTGTGCTGGTGTAAGTCAGAAGTAAGACAGTGAAGTCTACAGAGGCTGTATAGCAAGCATAGAAGAGAATACTACTCTCTAATGCAAGCTCTGGCATACCGCTGCAATTTGGCCCTAAATCTAACACAAGGGATTTCTGTACGTTACATTGAAAGCCATTTGGTGACATTAGTAACAGAGTAATAAACCAGTGATCTTTTCTCTCCTGTCCAGAGGGAAAAGAAAGCAGGGACCTGAATGCTAAATTCAGTTTTCAACTTCACCAAGATATTGTTTCTGGTTTGGACGTTTTCTGGGTTTCAGTTTGAGAAGTGTTCAAATTTATATCCCGAATGTCCATGCTCACCCAGAAATTCAATGAATACAGGGGAAACAACTGGTCTCTGAACAGCTGTTAGTTTGGTTTTGAGTGCTTTAAGAGGATCTTATTAAAATAATAAATTTCCATAGGAACTGCTACTGCAGCACTTCAATTTTTTAGTTTTTTTTTTCAAGAGGGAAGTTATGTAAAGCCCATTGGATGACATCAGCACATCTGGACAGCTCAGAGACCGGGGAGTTTTGAGGAAAGAGGAAACAACCAGGACAGAAATTTGGGGTTTTCTCAGCTTGGGGCAGGTAGTGGGATCCTGGAGAGAGAACTACCAACTCTGCCAGCCCCAGGAGGGCCCTGCCTAGCTTTTTGCTGTTGAAAAGGTCACCAAAATTGGCAGCCAGCACAGGGAGCAAATAGCTGCTGATTGCCACAGTGGGAAGTGCAAGGCCAAGTAAATTCGTTCATGATTCCAGCAGTAAATGCTTACTCCATAGCTACGGTTTGTATTTATGCTCTCGGGAATCCATGAAGGGAGGATTTGTCCCCCCTCTTGCATAAGTAAGAAGTGTTGCACAACAGGCAGGTGCTGGATGCCTCGGAGCAACTTCTGCTCAGTCCTGCTGATAGGAAAGCCATGGGATGCACGTGCACGCGCAGTGGGGCTGCCACATGACAACGGCATTTTTTCAGTGCCTCCTGATGCAGCAGCTACTTGCTTTTTAGTTTAGACCCTTATAGCATATAAAACAACACCACCCCTGTCAGGTTCACGAGCCCTCAGAACCTGAGTGATGGTGCATAGTTTAGACCCTTTGGTCTTCTGGTAAAACCAGATGTGCTCATTCAAGCAAGGGTTCCTGAAAGGGCTCCAGAGGGAAATAAAAACTCCACCCAAATGCTTTGATTTAAGCTTCTGCACACATCTTCATGATATAACTGTTTTCCAATAGAGCCACCTCTTAAAAACATAATTAGAGGTCAAATATTAATGGACAATCCATGCCTTCAAATGTAATTAAATACACTGATACAAACCCTCTTCTGTCCACAAAATTCCTGTGCTTGGCTAAATTTGCAGGGGTTGGTCATTACTCTCAGCCCTAGAGTTGCTTAAATCATGTTGATTTATAATCCTCTGCAAAAGAAAAATCAATATTGGAATGCTTTGCTTGTGTAACAACCTGCATTTAGTGAGCTTTGAGTGCCTCTTCAGTGAGATAATACCACGCAGTAAAAATATGTAGAGAGAGCCTCCTGAACTCACTATGAATTGATTTTCAACCCATTAATATTCTTGCTTACAAAGAAAATCCTATATAACACATTGCCCTGTTTCCCTGACAGTTCACCTCCTTCTTGGTCTTTGGGTTTGTTCCTTGGTGCTCTCCTGCTGCAAGCTGGTGGAGGTAATTGTAGCAGCAACAGCCTGTTGATCAGTTTTGCTTAAATTGAGTTGTATAAACTGAACATTAAGGTATCCACAGTTAGAAGAAGAAAGCAGAAGAAATGTCTCATATCCCTTGCAATGACAAAAATGAGAACTTGTTGTCAGTAATAGTAGTGTGACATTAATCTGCCCCTTCTTTCTCTGGTGGCTTCAGGTGGCGTGGCCTGAGCAAACAGGAGCTGGCTACTCCCCTGCCTGTGGACACACCTGTTAGATTTCCTCTGTGGTTTTCCAGGCACATTTCTGGGGATAAAACAATTTGACAGGATTTGGTAAAACAAATAATTTCCCTCATTACCTTGCAAAAGATAAGGACTTCAGGAGGCAACGATAGTGAGTCGTGGTCTCTCTCTAAAAGGTTAACTTCATAACTTGAGCCACATCTGTGCCTTTTAGCAGAGGCACAGTCAGTTTTTTGCCAGTACAAGTTATCTCAGCAGAATAACCCATACCTGTAGGCTGTAGCCCATCCCCTACAGCTATGTCTACTCCAGGAAATGTTTCTGGTGTAGCTGCATCATTCGCCATCCACATCTCTTTGCAAACTCTGTCCTTCACAACTCCATCAGGAAAAACATATAACATAGGCCTGATCTCTGTTCTGCTTTTCATAGGCCACTGTAACTACTCTGTCTCAGTCCAATTTCCTACTAACCAGAGTTTAGGAAGCTCATTCTGCCCATTCTTCTTTTGACAAATCAAGTGTGTGTTGAAAATCAGTACCTAATGTACAAGTGGCTTGCATGTGCGCTATGGGACTGGGTCTTAGTTTGCTTATTTATAGCTGATTAAATGAAAAAATAGATTAAAGCATATTTATGTAACAAAATATGTTTTGGATGGGACTGATAAACATCTTTTCATGTGTAACTTTAATAGCAGTAAATATCCAGGGATTGCAAAAACCAAGGCTTCCAGTGGAAAATGTTTCACCAACATATGATGAATCCTGCTTAAACAGTTTTTATGCTTAAAATTATAATTAAATTCATTTTAGGCAAAGCTGCTAGTATACTGGCAAAGCCACTATCCTTCTTTGAGACTGCCAGATGTTTTATCATCACTTGAACTACAATGTAGTGTGAAGACTGTATCTGTTACTTTGCTGAATAATTTGTTGTGTTTTCTTCTATTCTCCCATCACCCTCTTTATATCCAGCAATGTCCTCCCTCTCCTTGACCTGGACTATTTGCTTGTAGGTTTACATTCAGACCATGGCTGCACAGACCCCCCCCACCACCACTCTGAGTGGTATTGCTATGAGTCCTACTGAGGGCTCTGCTTCTCCTCAGGAGGTGAACTGCTGCGGACACATGCATCCATCAATGTGCTTTAATAAGCTATGGTGTTAGATAAAGTTTCCAGCTGGAGGGGGAGGAATGCTGCTTTTCCCACCAGAAAATGCCTTCCCACCCCAGGGGCTAAGTTGTGTATAAGGCCCATTTCTGCTGCTGTTTTCTAACATACCAGTTCTCTCCCAGGATTTAGGCGGAGGCACAATCTTGAGGCTTGGGGCTCTCCTACACTCACAGGCAATTCTTGGAAAAGTCCCCAAACCTTGGAAATTATACATGTGCCCCTCCAGCAAGAGGTTTGATCCAGCATCAGTTATTTGCACTGGAAATTACATTCTTCTCTGCAGTTACCAGCACGCAGAAGCTGTTGCTCATGCAGACCTCTCCCTTCCTTAGTCAATTTAATGCAGCAGAAGTGATGACAACTTATGCAAGCAGTCTTCCTGGTACATGGGAATTTTTCTAAATAAGATACAGAGATGCACCATTTTGGGCCTCTGTTCTTTGGAAACTGCTCATGTACTCCATTTCTAATGAGCAGGCTAGGGAGTTTTTCCTCACCTCTATCTTAATATAAAGAAAGTGTTTAAGACAGCCTTTTCCTTTTCAGTGATCCATAAAGCAGTATATTTGCAAACTCATGCCCACGTCAGATTATTTTTACCATTACAATTGGTCTCCCCATGGAATTTGTTAACATGTTGCTGGCTATTTCCATCCTTCACACGAAAATGGATCTACTGGGTATCACAGAGCTCAGTTATTATGAGTTTTTTTTGATGAAAGACTTAAATTGCATCCGAGAAATACAAATTACATGGCCTAATGTCCCCCCCGAGATTTTAATTTAATACACAAAAGGAGGCACTTACTCCCTACTGAGGTCATTACACAAAAATATTTTTTCTAGCGAACAGAGTAATTGGGACCACTGGAGCTTGATTCCCCCACCCCCCTCCAGAAAAAGGATGGGTCAGTTTTGCCTGCCTCTGAAGGTTTATAAGTTTTGTCAGTGATCATGCCTAAGACGGATCTAGTTGTTAAAGAACAAAGAACTCATGAGAGCCCCTGTTCATGCACAGGCACTGCTGGGTGTAGTGGCTTCTCCTTTCACTGTTATCATGTGGCACTGGAGGAAACCACTGAGGTCCACGTCCCCATAAATACAAATGCCCAAACCATGGTGCCAGCCGTCCCTCCCTGCACCACAAAACCCCTTCGGAGGCAAAATAACCCCCAGAAAATGTGGTGGGTCAGTGAGAAAGAGGGTGCTGTCCCAGGAGGTTGCCCATGTCATCATAGATGCCTGAAGGGTTTCGTGACCAAGGTTGTTGGCTGCCATTGATGGAGCTGATCCCAGCCATCGGCTTTTCCCTGGTGACTACTCCATGGAGATCTGAACTTTAGGGCTGGGCAGTCTAAGGCAGATCCAGCAAAGTCCCCATATAGTCATTTAACTCCAGGATAAACAAACATGTGCTGAGGTCACCCCCAAGTTATGGCAGCGCGGGTTGGTAGGTCACGCTGCGGGGTCAGGGAAGATGATCCCACCACAGTCCCCACTACAGTTCCATTACCCTTAGCGACTCAGCTCCTATGCGTGGTTAAAATTTAAACACTTGCATAAGTGGTTTGTTGAACTGGTGCCAGAAAGACCAGTGTCTTGCAGGACTGAGCCCATTAATTCTCGCTTTCTGAGAGGCAGTGGGGAAACAGACGAGCTGGAAAACTAAACAGATTCGGGCTGTTTGATCCAAAGAGGAGGGCAAATTCTGAAGTCAAGGAACCCTCAGTGTGCTTTGTAAGAAAAAAATGACAAAGGCTGCTCAGGGTTTCCATGTCAGAACCGTGCTTGGGGCTGTGGTAACCATAACTTTGCATGGATGCAGGATATTTTTGCACAGCGGAATGAGCCAAGACATTATTCATCGTGCTGTTTGTAGGCACAGATTATGTGTGTCACTAGTGTGAAATTCAGCCTCTTATTTCTAACTTGAGAAAAACTTTCCAAATACTCATTTCTTTCTCCTCGCTCTCCGATTGAAGAACAAAGCACTCAGGAGAATGGGCAGCTGGGAGGCACGCTTGCTCCCCGAGTGCAACTAAACTTTGGTAACAGAAACAGATGATAACAAGTATACTAAAAACAAGAATGAAAATATGCCTCAAACGAAAGCAATATACTTCCAAAACAAGGCTCTCAACCACACAGGTTTCTCCCAGTGGGGAGAGGCTGCGAGAACAAACAGATGACACTTTTTAGTCACGTCACTTAACTGCACACCTGGAAAGCACTCAGATCTGATGGTGATGATGATGGCACTGTAAGACCCTATGCAGAATGAATGCTGTGCTGCAATAAAGGCTTTTGCAATGGCATAGATGGAACCATTATTTTTCCCCAGGGTTTTAGGCACTGAATTCTTTCAGGAGCCATTTAATTATTTTGTTTTATTTCTGCTCAATCTGTATAGGAAAGCTTAGCAAAAGGACTGTTCATTTTGACAAGGTTCCTCAGGGAAACCTCGAGATGAAATAGCAGTAATTTCTTCCCCATATAACTCACCAAGAAAAACAGTAGAGGATATAAAGGGGTAATAGCAGAAAGGGGAAGATTATCTTTTAAAAGCAAGTGCTTGATACCAATACAAAGTGAATGTATTTAATGTCATAAACATACGTTTACTCAGGAAAGACATGAGGAAATATCAGGAGCAAAGAGACTCTGACAGCTAAAATTAAATTAAGACTGGCAAGTGTAAGAGGAGAGGGGAGGAAAGGAGGGGGGAAGAGAACCCCAGTAGAGATGGTCTTATGGTGCTGACGAAGACTTAACTGTTGGATCCCAGCCATATATTTCTTGGAGACACTGGGCTGCTAAAGAACTTGCTAATCTGGGGGTCTGACTGGCTTTCTCCCTCCTTAGAGAGAGACAGTTGAGACAGGCACCTGTATGTATAAATATACATATGTCTCTGGTCTGACCTTGCTTACAGAGAGGAGATAGGTTATATAGTCCTGCTTCCCAGAACACACAAGGTCTTTGCTCTGAAATATCCAGGCTTGTTGAACCCCAAGCTCTTGACCTAAGCAGTCCCACCTGTCTTCCCATCCTCTGGCACACTCCTGGCTCTGATGACACCTTCCTTTTTCCAGCCAAAATGTGGCATTTGTGCCATCAGTGTCATCAGTGGTCCCCTCCCCATGCCCCAGCTGATAACATTGTGTTGCTGCCAAGCCTGGGAGATGTTACCTTCCACTGGTGAGGAGGAAACCCCATCCAGCAGTTATTAGTATCTTTTCTCACAGTAGGTCTTCCCTTACGCCTCCAACACCAAGGCATATTCTGTGTTTTCAACCTAGTTAAGGGACCACAGTGCCCATGACTGCAAAACAGCGCTCAACAGTATTTTCTCATCTATTCTTGTTCTGATACTTTTGGGGCCCAAAACTTCAAAGACTTACTCATGTTGCTGAATTTTAGTTTTAGCAGCCATGAGTTGTCCCTTTGACTTGATGTACATCTGATTTTATGTTTTGTGATTGACTTTGTGACCATTCCCCCAGTCTCTCAGTGGCACTACTTGTGGTGCGTCAAGCACGTAGATCATGGCAGGTTTCAGGCTTGGATGTTAGGATAGAAACTCTCCCCTGGAAAAGGTGTCAAACACATTAACTTGAGTCCAGCTCTCAGCTGAGGATACTGCTGACAGATTGAATGCCTTGAGACCAGTAATGGCTCAAGTGTCCAACAGTATGCCTTCAGGTGATATGTCCTTCCTCCCTGCCAGACAACCAGCCAGAGACTGGGATCTTTAAAGTAAACTCCAATCCCATAAATTCATATGCTCATAAATTTTACAGCCACGGGAAGCATTAGGACTCTTTATCTTTTGTTTAATACAGGCCAAAGAGTCTCATTCAACAAATTCTGCATCAAGCTCAGAAGTTCTGATTGAGCCATGGAGAAATGTACCCAAATCTTGACATAAGACTGAAAGGAATGGGGAACATCCCATATTAAACTATTCTCATATTGGCTATGTATCCTCATTTGCCTTCCATCTTTGTAACAACACATATCTTACTTAAGCTTCCAGCTTTTGCTCTTTGCTTCTTCCTTGTTCTTTGTCAGATCGAACAGCTCTTCCTCCCCCATTCCACCCTAAATCCCTCATTTGGGGTCTCCCTTTAATAGCTTGGTTTTCCAAACTACCAACAGCTATATTTCTCTTTACTCTTCCTTGAGCAGGCTACTATTTTGTGCTAAAAGCTTATTTATGTGCTGTTTCCTACTATTTTGTTTTACTGTGAAAAGTTCTGGAAAGCTGAAAAGAGCCTATTAAGGAGAGACAGCAGCCATTTAGACTGTTTGGGAATTTTTGTGATGGTTGTGCCTACAGATGAGCCTGGCACAACAGATACGCATGTAGATGCTTAGCTTGACCACTGATCTTCAGCTGAGGCTCTGGTGCTTTGCCCTAGGAGCAGGAGGCATCTGGTTTTATGTAGAGCGTATTTGGAGAGCAACAGAAAGAAACCGTATGTGCCTTATGTGCACAGTGCTGAGGCACTGCCATAGCTAAAAAAATCAAAGAAAAAAAGAAGGAAAAACCCCCAACCCCCAAGTAACTCTCTAAATAGATACTCGGATCTCTAATTTTTCAACATTAAATAAATGTTTCTTTGCTTTGTTTATACTACTCCCAACCCTCCATGCAGAATGGTACATGTGCTCTGTTATTCACTGTCTGAAGAGACAACAAAAAACGAACTTCAGCACAGCTGGCCATGAATAAGGATTTGAACACAAAGGCAGATTTTTTCCCTGGCATCTTCTTTTAGCTTTATGGAGAAATACGTGTGTGACAGGATACATAAACCGCGATTAAAAACGACTTTTAGTCAACATTTACAGTCCAAAGATGAAGAGAAAGTGGCAATGAAACTGTAAAAGCAATAGATGCCAGATTTCTCTTGGATTGGTTATAGGTCATGCTGTGTGTTCTTGAGATGCTGACAGGTCTGTTCAAAAAAGTAGAGGCACCCCAAAAATCAAGGCCAGGATTTTGCTATTACAATTGCTGCCTTTGAAGAATTAAAATACCAAGCTGGAATTACTTAGAACAAATGCTGATCCCAGAGTTATACTTCACTGACTGGACTACAGGAACCATGTCTGGGCATTCAGGCCTGAGGTCATCCCTATTTGATATTAATTCTCTGCATAGGATATTCTGATATTTTACAATGTAGAACTCTTTGGGAAGGAGAAAGAGATAGGAATTATAAGAGAGGCATATACTATATAGAAAGAAACAGAAGAAAAGCCTGAAGCATGATTGCCTTTACAAGAGACAGCTGCAGAATCATCTACTTAAGCACTAGCAGTGTGAAGCTCCCCTCCTTGTGATGCAACTGATGTATTTAGCAAAGACTTTGAGGAAGACTCAGCAACCTAGTAGGTCTTTTACAATTGTTCTGACCATCTTCCTCAGGCTTATGCTGAGTCAAGTATGAACAAGTTTTTCCTGAACAGAAGCAGGAAGAAAGAAAGAAATCAAGCGGCACTTGCCTTTCTCCCCTTGTACAAACACTGCATGAGAGAGACCCATTTCAGAAGGATAGGAAAAGGGATAGTGATAGGAAAGGGTAGCAAAGAGGTAGGAAATAGCATTCAGTTAGCAGGAGCAGTGGGCCATGAGCTCTGGCTGAGCAGATAAAGGCAACAGGTAGTCCTCAACTAACTAAATTCAAATCAAGCAACCACCAGCTTCCAAAGCAACTGCAATCCTGGACCTGTCTGTACCACTTTGCCCAAAATCTTCCCCCATGCATGGACAACTTAGCTCTCCATGTACCAAAACTGAACTGGGTTGATAGGTGGACTTCTAAAGCTAAAATCACTAGAACAGGAATTAGAAATCTGACTTGATGTTAATAACAAATAGATTTTAAATGTGAAACTGAGCATAAACCAAGCAGACGAAGTCAGGCTCAGCACAAGAAGGACTCTTGCTACGTGTTGTGAGAAAAAAACCTGCTCATCTGTGTGAGGCTCTGTCCTGCCCCTTCATCTGAGTGTGTGCTGTGCTATTAAAAGCTTGCTCCATCCTGAGCAGACTGTTCTCTTGCTCCCTTCTCTCCCTCCTATAGTCCGCCTCTCTGCTTAATAGCTCATCTCACAACCCACAGAGTTCCTGGCCTCTAAGTACAGTTTAGATCTGATTTCCAGTCTGTGAGTGTTTTCACACTGATGGGCAACTGCTCCAGGTTTCTTGCCTTTCCCAGGCCCCAGCCCATCAACAATGGAGCAATTCCTCACCACGCTGTTCACACCTCGTACAAGTAACCGCAAACTCCTCTTGGAGACCAGGCGACAAGTGTTTCCTTCTTCCTCTCCTCTTTATATTCCCTCCCTCCTTGCTTCTTCCCTGACATAACTAACTCCGTGTGGTGCTTCTCAAACTGGAAATCGGGCCTCTTTGGGGTCTGAGATTATCCCTAAGATGACTGGAGGAGAGGAAGGCTGTACAGGCTCCTTTTGGCTTGCATAAACCGAAAGGACAGCCTCCTTTTCCTCCTGCTGATTTTTAAAATAGAGCTATCAGTTTTCCATACAGTCATCCTGCCTGACTTAATGAGCCATTCTCTTCAAATACTCCACATTAACATGTTTATATATCTGTTTGCCTGGCTGGGTTCTTTAATAAGTGTGCCTTTGGTTCAGGTGCTCCCAGCAGACCACCGCTCTGCCAGTCTGCAGGAAGCCCTCCATTCGTTGCAGCTGCGTCCCCAAATTATGCTCTACGACTGATTGCTTTTGGGGCAATTGCTCAACTGTAATAAGCAGGAACTTAGATAAATTGGACATTTTTCTACAGAACCCATTAACACCATGCCTCGGAGATGCTTGAATCAGTCTCATTCTTAGCAATTTTGTTTCTGTGGTGTTAGCTGAAGATCCCAGCAGGAGGACTGTTGAAGAGGCTAACCTAGGAAATGGCTAGGAAGGCTGATGTTAGAGACGCAGGGGGCACCGACAGGTTTAGGGGATAGCCCTTAAAGAAGGGATGGATGGCAAGCAGATTTTATACAGTTTTCATTTTAAGCAAGGGCTCCCTGCAAGCCAACCCATCCTTGACAGAAATGTCTGATCTGGTTTACTGATTCTTCAATGAAGCCTGTTTCCAATGCTGTGCTCATTTCTGTGGCTGCTGCTAGAAGATCGGCACCTGCAGGGCTTTTCTTCTCTCTTTTGCCTCTGTGCTGGGTAAACTTGAGTTTCGACTGAGGTGGCAGCCGTAGATATGCAGGCAGTGAAAGTAAGCCTATCTACTGTGCCTACATTGTTGAAAGCTTCCTGTGAAATTGGATTAGCACTTAAATGTTGTGTGACAAAGCTTTATGTTCCAGGTTTTGTAAATGTTCTCAAATTTAAAAAAAGAAAAAAAATCACATCAAATTCTTTCTGTATCGTTTGGGGACAATTATAGTATTGCCAGATTAATTACAGAGTTTCTACAATGCTCTCCTCTGATTCTACTATTAAAACACAGCAGAAATCAGAGACTGTTTTGACCTTTATTCAGAGCCTCCTGTTAGAGTGACTTTCACAACAGAACCCAATTTGTCACATTTTATTTGTACTTTAATTTTATTATTAACAGATTAATGAAGCTGGTAATAGGTTTCCCAATGCTCCCTTTGGAAATGTGAACTGTGTCCCTTCCTTACATCAATCTGCTGTCAGCAGATGAAGTGCCTTTGCAAAATGCTATTAACTGTTACCAGAAGCAATTAGTCAAAATAGCAAGTCAGCTTCAAAAGGAGAGTCCAGATTCCCTCAGTGCGTTAGGAAAAGCGCATTAGTAGGATTTAGTCTTGCCAGTAGACACAAGCTTTAGGCCCTGCAGTAGGTGTCTGGGTTAATGACACATAGAAATGCAAATGTATCAGACTTTAATTTGCTTGAAAGAACACTGCCAGGTTAAAAAAAAAGAAATCGCTTTCCGGTGTCATTAACAGCAATCCCCATTGTGCCAGAAATACCCACACTCTGTTGTAAGATGCTCTTCATGCTCCAGCCATAAGAATCCATGAGTGAAATCCTGGCCCTCTTGCAGACAGCGGGAGACTGTTTGTGACAACGCTGAGGCCACGCTTTGCCTTAATTTTCTGCCCCAAACAATTATTTTATTCTCCCTCACCCTCCAAAGCATCAAGTCCAACCCCTTCCCAGACAGCTCCTTTTTTATGCCAGTCCAGAAACTCAGAAGATGATTCCTAAAGAGACATGCGCAAACCCAACTCGAGCTCTCAATTTCCCCCCTGTTCGGCACCATCATTATGCAGACAGCTTTATTGTCTGGTCAATACTCCAGTACGGGGCTGACAAAATTGCATTACTGTACACACACAAAACAAAAGATGTGCTCAATAAAGAGTCTCTAAGAGATGGAGTAGGAGTTTCAACTCTTTCGAGGCACTAGCTACCACCCGGTTAAAAAGTCAGCAGTCCTCAGCTCCCTCACCACTGCCCTGGATGAACTGAAGGGGGGGAATCCAGGAAAGAAGAAGTATCAGGTACAATACCCTACACGCCCAGCATATGCTCTGTCATGCCTACCTGGCAGCTACAGACTGCCTTCCAAATTGGACAGACCAACAATTGCCCCCTCCTCCTTCTCTTAAATGTTAAAAATGATGTTATCAGCCGTTATTGCCAGTGCATTGGTGATTACATGTGTATTGGGTCAAATTAAAGGGGGAAGGTCATGAAAACAACAGAAATACCACAGATTATGAAAACCAAAAAGATTATCCATTTGTTCTCAGCATGGACAATGAGGTTCCCGTCTCTATGCAGAAGGCAAATCTTTCCCATGTTATTTGGTCCTCATTCCTTCAAACCCAGTCCCACCTCCCTTTGCCGACTGAAGTAGCCCTGATGGCCGCTCCAGCTGTGGAACCTGCAGTGAGGGGCAAACTTTGGGCTCGGTTCAGATGCCTTTCACGACCATGCTGCGTCATAGTCCCACATGGGGTTTTTTGGAGGCAGAGAACAACTCAGCATCAGACCTTGCTGACTTTTTTCCTCAAAGTAAACATAGACAGCTGAAACCCACCCAGGGACATGGACCACCTGTAGCCTGGATAAACCCCCACCCTTAATTCTGCCAAAGCCTCACTAATTAAGAATATGCAGATCTAACGATTTTGCTGAGTATTTGCAGAGTGTATT
>NW_009919221.1:27009-35167 GCF_000696875.1 Nestor notabilis
TTCCCGCTGCATATTCTTTCCTGCATAGCCTTCAAGTGAGTATTTACAGTGCATAAGGTTAAAAGTGTTTCTTTTCCCCCCTAAGTGCAGAAGGCTAATAGAAGAGTTAGAAGTCTGGAACTAAAAGCCCAAAATAGCCCACTCTAAGATGTAAGAGCAGCACATTTTATCTTCCTTTTATATGAGCTTAGTGACAGAAAAAGGACAGTCCTTCCTTCAGCTCTTTCCACTGACTGGAGGAACAGCTTCTTGAAAAAACACAATATATTGTTCAAACACTCACATAAAAATGGTGTCTCCAACTATCCAAGCACATTGTGTGTTGTCTTAGATCAAACATGGCTCTCATTCTTACACATGGATTAAAAGGCATCCATTAAAAAGAAAGTCTAAAATTCTATCTAAAAAAATGTTCAGAATCTTAGAAGACAAATTATTTGTGCAACTTTCAAGATCAAAAGCTGCTGAAATAAAGACTTTAACTGCTTTAGCAGATAAAACCTGTGTTCAAAGATTGCAAGGGGAGAAGAGACTATTAAGATAATCTAGTTTGACCTCGTGACCTTAGGTTTTGGCATTTCACTGGTACAGAATCTTTTCAGTTCATATAGCTACATTGAAAATTGAATAAAGACATCCAGAACACAACAGACTACATAAACTTGAAAAAACCAGACTATGTGTTTTCAGGTTCCTTTAATTTGTGTGTTTGTAGGCAAGACTCAATATTTAAATGGACAGTACCAAGTCTTCTGCTGATGCAGTTTGTGCAGCTCTTGCCGAAGTTTACAGACGTCATTTTCCATCAGATGAGGATCTAGCCTGAAGAGTTTCCAACTGCAGGGGAGAACTGAGTAACTACAAAAGTGCAAATACATAGAAAGGGTAACTTGTAGAAGACTCTGGGTAAGCTAAACTTCCAGATTTTCTCTCCTTTTTTCTTCTTTTTGTCTTTCTGTTTAGTTTATAGCAAGTGTGTAGGATTGTGTTCACCATGCCAATTTTAGCAGGACAGGGAGAGAAACTGGAATGCATTTCTTTGTGTGTGTCTTTTCTAATCTGTTTGAGCTGTCTGATGTCTTCATAACTAATACTTTCTGGATCTTTGATCTGAGTTGGAGGATGTCTCAAGGAGGAATGATGCTTCACAGGAAAACGGGATATCCACAGGGGAGCCAGTTACCCAGTCCAGCAGAATTAATCAGCATTAGGTGTGTGAGCTCTTGCTCTGAAACACTGTAAATAAGAAAGAGTCACAGATGATTATAGGTATGGGAATAAACAAAGAAAGAGAGAAACACAATTTAAACCTCTAGGTGTCAAAAAATGTTTCTGAACCACCCACTAGATTTGTTGGTGGAGCAAAAGTAAGTGGTGTCCATATGAAAACATTAACTTCTGTTTTGCAAAGAGGCACTTTTCAACGTTTGCTTCTGTTTTGGCACCTAAACTGTTTTTATACACCAGGGACACACCTAACACTGGCTAACAGGGCTGAAATACAGGACGTTGCGTTCCTGTGCCAAAACAACCTAACAGCCCGGTTACGCTGTGGTGCTCTCCCCGGCTTGCTCTGTCTTGCAGCAGGGTTTATTTCTCTTTCTTGTATCTCAGCCTCATTTCTGCCAATGAGTGCCTGCATCTGGCCAAGGCTAAAGCACTTTCCATGGTACGTAGTCCCTTGAGATGAAGAGAGAGCTGGTGCAGGACTCGTGCACTTCAGCCTACCCCAAGGTGGTCGCATCCTTCCTTGCACCCCTCGGGTTGAGTGGCTACAGTATTGGCAGTTGGGTGTGTAAGGAGCAGACATCACCATCTCCTTTTCCTGACACTCGCATTTTCAGACTGAAGCCCTTGTGATTACACTGTATAAAGGATATGACTTTTCTGCACACAGTGTGCCTGAGGCATGCAGAGCCTCACAGAAACAAACTACGTTCTTGCTAGATGCTGTGGAGGAGAGCTGGGTGCCAGAAGGGCTGCAGCTGAAGCTGGGCGTTTTTTGAGTATTAGCAAGAATGGAGCTGTAGCAACTTTTGGCTCAAACAGGGAATCTTGGAGTCATGTTAAAATTCATTCTGATTTGTCAAAAATTTCTGTCAAAAGGTTTATTTTGATCTGTTGTACCTTGGTCACAAGGGATGGGATGGGGGAAGTCTCACGATGGTGGCTTTCCACTTACCCACTTCACATCTGGGTAAGTCCTGTTGATGGTGCCTAAGTCCTTCAAAACCTGCATCTGCATGAGGTCAGCACTGAGCAGAATCCCTACAGGAGTGCCATGGCCCTGTGCTCCTGGGATGTGCATGGATGTTGGTGGTGATGCTCCCTCTGTTCTGGCCCCTCACTGCACATGCATGTCCAAGGTTCACTGCTGCCTCACATAGTCATCCCAGCAAAAGCCCCTCACAAAAGTGGGGCCGCTGCTGCTGTGATGGGGACAAGCCCTGTGCGTACAAGGGGGCTGCATCTGGAGCAGCAAGCTGATGGGGTGGAGAATGACTCTTAAAGGTCAGTGATTTTATTAGAGAGCTGCTGTATGAGAGATGCGACTGTCACCTATGTCAAATGTTTTGTTTTGCAGAAGGAGGAACCCAACTGTAAGGTATTTAGGTACCAACACCAAAGCACCTTAGACCTGAATGACCTGCAAATGGAACTTCTGAAGCCCAAAGGGATGGTGTAAGCACATTAACTTAACAAAAAGAGGAAATGCTAGAGGTATTTGACTTTAGGAACAGCCTTCAGCTGGCCTGCTTCAAGCACAAATGCCTCATGCATGGTAATGGATTTCAAATACACTAAAGAGTACAGCCGCAAAACCAAACAGGCCTTAACATTTGACCTTATTGGGGAAAACAAGCCTACTATTACCAAAGAAAACTAAGCATGCCTAGCTAATTGACTCATCTTAGCACAAGTTTTGTTTCCATGACTGAACAGTAGGAATGTAAAGCCTTGCCATCTTTCAGCCAGCATGGTTTCCTTAGATCTCACATGGAATATCTGAAAATTACTAGCCATCTCCTACCATTTTGAGTAGTTTGGCCAGAATAGAGAAGAGGAGAGACAAACATAATACAAGCAATGCCTTTGCCATTAGGACTTTTTTTGGTTTTGATTCAGCATTTCTGGAACAAAACATGAACATCAATTAATTACACGCTGTTAGATCCTTGTTGCTGTTTGCTCATCCACCCACAGACATTCCACATAAAATTACCTAATAATCAATCTGAAGTATTTTAAAGTAGCTTGTTTTTATCCTAAGCCAGCAATAGAGTTAGCAATCCAGTTTCTAGACCTAAGGCAGTGGTCTTATCCTCAAAGATAGAAGCCATAAATGGTTTGTGTGTGGTGTAAGTCTCTGGTATTTTAGGTACCATTAAAAATGGTCATCTGTAGGTGCTGAGACCCTTACAAGTAAAAGAAAATTCCTCAAGGCATGGAAAACCAATTCTAGTCATGTTTTTTGAAGGCATTTGTAATTTAAGATTCACAACTAGAGACTGACCACAATAGTCACCTAAGATGGATGACACCTATTTTTTGTATTATAAACCATGAAAGATAAGGACTCCGTGCTATGACATGTAACTGGTCTTAGAGGATCTTTCAAAAGCAGCAAAAGCAGTGGCCTGTCAGCTAAATCAGCTGAAGGCTATCTGGAGCAAGCACTCCTACTTGTAGATTGATTGGTTTCCCTGGCTTTTGGCAAGTCGCTCACTCTGAAACTGAGCATTTTTTGTTTGGTTTTGATGAAACCTTCCCCATGCTAAACACATTTGAAAGGCAGTTTACAGGTTTAAACTAAAGTGTTTATAAAATCTTAGTGAGGATTATCTTGCAAAAAAATGAGGACTTCTGGAATAAGCTGTTCAGTGTCAAATTCATTTTATATTCTGTTTAACATACATGTCAGTAAATCCAAGGAGAGATAAATCTGTTCATTAAGAACCCATACAGAATGTTTAGCTAAGTGTAAAGCATGGTACGTCTTTGGTTTATGGTGTATCTTTGGTTTTGGGGTGGGCCAGACTGTGTTCAGCCCAAGTATGTTGTCTGAGATGAAACACATGTGATGTGCATTTGAATTTGCTAGTATGTAAAACAGCATTGTCAGACTTTCTGGCAGGGGACTGGCTGATGGGGACCAACTGTGGGCTGCTCTAGCCTCAGGGCATAATTTACAGAAAGCTGAAGCTACAGCAACTTACTTGAGAAGTGAAAGGAACAAAAGTGTGAACAGCAGCAGTAATCAATGCAGGGCATCTCTGAACCTACTAAGTTTGCTTTATTTCAGCTATGGCCCACAAGCTGGGAGTTGCATCTGGGGATGCAATGCTATAGATCTGAGGCCAGTTACTGCAAAAGAGGCTGTTTCTGGTTTAGGTCTTGTCCTAAGAAGTGACAGGTAGGTCACGCTGTAGCTTATTAAAGCCCAAGTGGGGAATGTTGGCACATTTAATGAGTCCACATTCCAAACCCAATATTGCTATATGGACAGCAGGAGAACACGCCGCCTTCAAAATCAGATACCCACATCACCAGCAAACATCACATACTGTAATGAGAAATCAATCAAGGTCTGAGTTGAAAGACAAAAGCTTCAGGCAACTGGTCAATTCTTCTTCTAGTGAGGGTTTTCTTCAGGTACCAGGGAGGCATCAGCATGGGTCCTACAGAAGCTGAGAGTGCCATGTCCTTACTGTAGCTGTACTTGTACCCAGCCTTTAGCCAGCACCTGCTTGCACCCTCTCAATGAGAACAGGTTGTGTGAAGATGCCAGACTGTGCCTGGGTGCGCTGAGGAGCAACACTTGCTCTGGCCTTTTAATGTTTAAACAGCTGTGCTGGGTTTGCCAGAGGGTGTCTGACAGTCGTTAAAATTTGATCCCTGAGTAAACTGCCGTGGTGCTATTTACTCCAATTCAGCTGTGATAATTTACACCATCTGAAGAGCAGCCTAATCCTGCACTGGCAAATTCTCTGAGATCCTCGCTACTGACTTGAACAGAAGGATCCTTGTGGTAATAGGAATGCCATTTCCCAGTCATTAATGACTCTGGACTAGAGAATAATGATACAGCACAATATAAAACAAAAGGAATTAATTCAGAATGAAAACATAACTGCTAACGCTGGTCACAGGTTTGTGCTGATGCAGGACTCCCATGTATGCTGACTTACAGAATAGATGTTGGTCACACACGTGATTAAAATGAACTGCGACACAAACAGAGAAGAGGTATGGGGCTTAACCTTCTCTCGGTTCTGGTCGCTGCTAGTCTGTTGTTGTTTTTTCATTGTGCACAAAGGTTTGAAGCACCTTAAGGAATATCCATTTGGAAACATGCTAGAGAGAAGGGAAACAGTATAATGTTCAGGACCACAAACATCTGTCTTCTAGAAAAGTGTGTTTTCCTCCCAACTCCATTTGAACAGGGTTAGATGTACCTGGAACTACCCACTAATCTTTTTGTGGTCATTCTGCTTCAAATATTGCTCATCGGCTTTGCCTGGCTAAGTGTGATCACTCACTTATCGATCATCACTTATCGATGAGTACCCATTCTCTTGGTCCTGTCTCTCTATTGTCCTGCTATTAACTTACCAAATGACACACGCCTTAACATTCATCTTTATGACATATCTGTTGTCTTGTTATTCTTCAAGATACCACTTCCATCTCTTGACTGACCTTGATGTCTTCAAAACACCTAGAGTAGAAAAGAGACACATGAAGATCACCTAATTCACCAGATTGAATTTTCTGCTAAATTAGTGACTTCCTGGAACTAATCCTTAGAACATGAGCACACCACAAATTGCTAGTCAAGTAAATGTTTAAGGTCCGTATATAGTAAATTGCTGGACCTTCTAAGTGGTTAGCAAGATCAGGACTTTGGGGCATGTGGAAGAGCAACTTCTTACCAACTGCTTCCTTATAAAACTCAGAAAAATGCTAATATCTTGTGATGGTATCCAAAATTTTGGAGACAATTTTACTTTGCTGTAAACCTACTTGTTCCGGTCATCTTATACTCAAATTAATAAGCACAGCTCTAGTTTACAGGTAAGAGTAAGTGCCCATTATAAAGAAGCTAAAACTAATGCAAAGTTTCTTGAGTTCATTAACCACAAACCATCACCCAGTTCTGCTAGCAAAAGCTTCAGAGCATATGTAAGGCGGCAATGTATTTGTTTTAACCTTGGCTGGTGCAGGTAAATTCACGTTTGGTATAAATGGTAACGATGTACGACACGTTGACATCACTACATGTTTATAAAAAGAACATACAAATGCACGGTGACATTTTACACAGTGGTTGCACATAAGACACTTGAAGTCCGACGCTGTGGGGTGCCAAGTACTCTTAACTCTCATTAAGTTCAATGCGAGTTGAGAGTGCTTCATGGTTCAGGTGCTTGTGCCCTTACTGAGGCTCTGCACAGTAAGGAATTACACCAACATTCATGTCTGAGACGAGAGTAATTTCTCCTTCCTAGTACGTGCGTTTCTAATTGCTGGATTAGTACAATTGGCTGATAATCACAGTAATATAAATGATTTTCTGGTACTGAAGTGCTCTCTCTGAAAGTTAATAAAGCTCACTCAATATCGCCTACAGTTTTACAACACTGTAATGGAATAATGTAATAAGTACGATGTGAGTATAGTACAAAAGCCAATGTAAAGTTAAAAATGGATCTAGGATAGTGCTGTTCTTGAATACGAGCAGTACAAGGTATGAATTAGTTCTTTGAGCTGGGTACAGGAGTTAATCTGTGAACAATGCAGCCCAGCTCACATTCTGGTTCACTCCTGATTTCTTTTTATTCAAGATTTGCTTCCTACCCTTTTCTTTCAGCTGTTTTGTATGCACTCATCCTTATTATTTCCATAAAAGTGATCATGCTTTTATGGTTACATCTTCCAGATTTGTACTGGAATTTGGTGGTAAAAATGGTTTTATAAACTTCCATAAGAACGTGATATAAGGACACAGGAGAAAACCAACTCTATTCAAAAATTTCAGCATGAATCCCAGGTCAATTTGGAACTTTCAGGAATGTGTAACCTTGTAACGTGAGAATTGTCCCCTGCATTGAACACCTTAAAATTTATTGGTAACATTAAATTATTTTCACTATGTGCAAACAGAATTTTATTAAATTTCATTATCTTGGGATCCACCCATGTCTTGTATGCCCATAATGACAAGTTTGTTGATATAAGGGCACATTAATTGTATATGTAAGACCTCTAGCCCTCTTTTTTCCCCCTGCATGTGTAAGACAAAACCGTATTTAGTGAGAAATGGGCTTTGTCTACCTGTAAACAAAGATCACCTGAAATGCAGTCTCATAAGAAGGTGATGGTAATTGGTAATGCCAAATCCTCGTTACAGCAGTGGTATTTTCACCAGCTGTATGGCGGATTTTGCAATTAAGAACACACAAAGAATTATTCCTTTCTTGTGTAACAATACTTTAATGTCAATAAAAAGTGGTTTTATAGTTCAAGATTACAAATAAAAAATATTTCATCTTGACCCTTTTGCTATTTTCCCTCACATAGTCTTGAAATTTTAGCTAGGAAGTGTTAAAAACACGAGGTGGATGGATGCTCGCTCTGCTAAAAGCTGAAGGACTCCCTCCCCACTTTGCCATCACCGGATGTTTCAGAATGGAAGGTTTTGCTCCAAGTAATCCTGAAGAGCATACTGTGTCTCTCGTGGCAGGTGAAACCATGGGGGCACACACCACCAGGTCCTTTCAAGCTGGACGCAGCTGGGAGGGTACTAAAAGAAACGAGTGACGCGCCTCTCCTACTACCAGGCTGCATCAAGAAGGCACAACATAAGCAATGGTAAAGTCAGTAAACAAAATTTTACTGTAATATTTCATAACACAGATACTGTATTTCTCTTGTAAGTGTAAAGCTACCGTCTTACACAAGAAAGATGGACAGACCCTTTTCCAAGACTAATATGGATACAATAAATATGGAGTTTTACATACTAGATCTGTACACAGAAACTTTGTCCCACAGCCATAAAAATTTACATTTAACAGTGCAACATATAATTTAATCCTTTATTTATCTGACATAGGATGTTTACTTACTGAACACAAGCAACTACCTGGTTTTAATA
>NW_009919222.1:0-219 GCF_000696875.1 Nestor notabilis
ATTACGGTGCTCAAAACCCTTTTAGTGCTAAGCAGAATTAAGGGGGCATTTGCCAATGTGCTGGATTAGTGAATATTTTACTGCGCGCTCATTTAACTTCATTATCATAGCACTTACGCTACTCTCTGATTTTATTAATTAAATTGCTCATTAATTTAGCCGGAAAGGGGGATACAAGTTTTATGACGCCACAGAACTGGCGCAGACGTCTCGGAAAGC
>NW_009919222.1:465-915 GCF_000696875.1 Nestor notabilis
CTGGGGAGCGCAGAGCAGAGCCCACGGTGTGATTAACCCCCGAATCTCTGCACTAACCGCAGAGAGGACAGAATATTGCCCTCGTTCCTGTGCTACGGACCATGTGTCTTCCCGCAGGAGGCGGAAGGGCCGCCTGCCCGGTGTCGGGAGCGGGCAGCTCGCGGGTTCCCAGAGCAAACGGGAGAGCGGCGAGAATCAGGAGGCAACGGGCGGGACTAGGCTCGTGTTTCTAATTAAGCAATACTTCAATTCTCCTCATTTTCTAAGAAGCATTGTATTAAGAACAGCTATTTAGAAAAAAAAAAGATGTCCGTGGGATATTGTGCTTTGCAAAAAACAAACAAAAATTCCCTCAGAAATGTTTGATATTAAATATTAATCGGATTTAAATCCGGTAGCCATGTCTTGCGACAGTTGTGGCTGGGTGTGAGGGGAGGGCCACACAAACAG
>NW_009919222.1:1056-1345 GCF_000696875.1 Nestor notabilis
AAGGCACCCGCTAAATAGATCCGAAATTAATATGCATGTAAAATTAATTAGCTGCATTTCATGACATCAAAATAAGTACCTGGGAAACAAGCACACCTTCTGGGCATTTGGCACCATATGCAGGAATTAGAGTTAATTGACTAATTACATAAATTAGGCATTAATTTTACAACACATCAAGTATAAAAGATATCTCAATTAATTGTGCGTGGAGCAGGGGGTTAAAGGGGAGGCGGACGGTCCGGCCGGGTCATCGGAGTCAACTGCCCGGATGGTGAAGGAGGCGCTC
>NW_009919223.1:0-11562 GCF_000696875.1 Nestor notabilis
AAATATATAGTATATAAATTATAGAGTGTAATATGTAGAATATATATTCTGTATATATAAAAATATGCATTATATATTAGGAAATACATATGGTGTCTGATTGTTAATTCCACTTTTGATCGTGGGGTTTAGGATGAACTTTATTCATTTTGGTTATTCTTTAGAGAGTGTTAAAGCAGCACGTTAGGCAATTGAGATCTCAGTATCTTAGGAAAGCTTGCAAGTGATGCTAGCTAGTCTTCTTTTGTCTGTCCTGATTTTATTTTTTTTACTAGTTTTTCACTTAGCTCTTAATATTGATGCTTAAGATAGCATATAAATTTTTGTTGTAGCTAGCTAAATTCCATTCTCATCTGAAATGGCAAAAATAGCTCTGCACATGATGTATTTGGAATATGTTTGAGAGTTCATGGAATGTAAAGGAGTGGAGTGATTCTGGGGCAAGTTTGTAAGAGTTTATTTCTAGTCCTTTAGATGTTGAGTTTTAGAGCAGAAAAGGGAATATAGAAATGTCATGTTTTATGGAATTGCAGTGTATCAGTAGACCTTGGTCTTTGATAATAGCTTGGCCTAAATTAAAGTGATACAAGCAAGTCTCTTTTCATGGTGAAAGTGATACAGGTTGCCTAGAGAGGTTGTGGAGTGTCCATCCATGGAGCTCTTCAGAGCATGGCTGGCTGTGATTGTGATCAACCTGATAGGACTTTGAGGTTGGCCCTGGCTTGAGTTGGTGGTTGGACCCTGATGACTTCCTGAGGTACCTGCCAACCTTGAGCTGTTCTATGTTTCTGTATTTCTAACCATTACTTCCTGCTGAAGTCATATGTTATTCCAAGCTCAACTGAAGCATGCTGAGATGGTCTTGATAGTTGTGAAGAGTATGGGAAATGAATTAGCTTGTCTTCTGGAAGTTACTGAGTTGTATCTTCATGTTAGGACAGAAGGGAAAATTCTCTGCTGGCATACTTCCTAATTGCAGGCCTGCCTTCAGTATTGCCACCATCTTACTTAAAATAGGTAGCTACTCGAACCTCTGCCTTTGTTCCTCTTTCATCTTGCTTTCTAAATTAGTGTGCAGGGACAAACTGCAATAGAATTTCTGTTGCTGCTTCCCCTTTTCTTGGTAGCCATGCATCAATTCATCTCTTCATATCTCCACATTTGACAGATGTTCCTGTTCTTTTCCTAGTAAAGAGATACTTCTTCTGAATTTTAAAGAAATAGAGCAGTTGTGTGGTGTAGAATTACTACAATACAGTGAGCCAGCTTTCTCATTTAACGTCTTCAGGAGCTGTCATGAATCTAAACAGTTTTATTGAGCACCTGCTTCTTGCTGTCTCACTAGCAGTACACAGAAAATCCTTTGGAATTTCAAATGAGGAGGAGACAACTGGGACTAGTAACTGCAGTTAGCACAAAGAGGGAGGCAGCAGGGAGTGGAAAGTTGTGGAGGAGCTAAAGATGATATGGAGCCTCCTTAAAGGTCATGGACTCCTTGCTTGCATACCTAGCAAAGCTGGAATGACTTTGGGTTGAGTAGTGTGTGGGTCCTGCTGATCTTGAGCCTCTCTAGGTGTAATGCACAAATGAGAAATCTTTTTGCATATCCCTTACAAGACAGGCAGTATCCTGACTGTGATTGTTTTTTCAGTTGATTAGTTTTCCATGTGCCACCAATCATAAATACCTTACATAAATTAAAGTGTCTGCATACCTTGTTGGCAGGTTCATGTAATTAGTAAACATTAGTGCACTGAGAAGCATTCACTGCACATTTTTAAGCACGTGCAGAACTAATACAACATAATTAAACCAGCTTTTCATGATTATTATTTTCAGCATTTTGCCCACAGGCTATATGAACATATATATTGAAAGGAGTAGTACTTTTTTTTTTCCTCCAGATAACTTAAAACAGGTAATTGTGTTTTAAGATTTACAGTGAGTGTTTACAACTGCTCTTGTGTTGTGTTTTTTTTTGGGTTTTTTTTTTTAATTTATTTTAATTTTTAAAAGTTTTACTTATGAGATAATTCTACTTCAACAGTTAAATGCTGCTCTAGCCCATCACGGCAACTTTGGAATTCTTATGTTGGCTTCTCTAAGTGAAGGGTCAGACTTGTCTGTTTTACATAAGATGGGAAGCATCTTAGACTTTTGATTGTCTCCTGTATTGCTGTATTCTTTTGAGTGCACCAGTTTCTGGGTCTGTTTCATAGAATCCCAGACTGGTTTGGGTTATAAGGGACCTTAAAGCTCATCCAGTTCCAGCCCCCTGTCACGGGCAGGGACACCTTCCACTAGAGCAGATAGCTTGAAGACCCATCCAACCTTGCAGTTTATCTTGTATACTAAGATAACTTTAAAATCAAACTAGGATCTCTTTGAAGTTTTTTTAGTTGGAAAGGAAAAAATTCATCCTCAGTGCCTGGAGTGGGAGTCTAGCATTTGTCAAAACCTAATGAGTTCAAGACCTATCGGAGGGATACATTTGGTCTCCCTGAGCAGTTCACTGGACAGACACGTGTCTCCATGTCATGTTTTCCAGTCTGATCCTGCGTACCTCTGTTGTACACAATGGAAATTTTGTCAAGTTCTTTTCACTCTAGTGCTATTCTTTAGGGGATTTTTGAATGGGAAGTTTAAAGACAGTAAAAAGGAAGAGATTTTTTACTTTTGGTAACTTGCCAAATACATTGCTTGTGTCTTGCCTTTTTTTAAATAACCTGTAGCAGTCTTATTCGCAGAAAGACTATATATTGTTTTTTTAACAGGTTGCCATTTCCTGCTTATTTTTCCCCTTAATGGGAGCTTGCAGATGTGTGTGATTACAAAGGCAAATGACGTTGTGCTCTAATTGTTTTCTTCTCCCATTTTCTTTAGGCCACTGAGGAGGTCTCAAAAAACCTTGTTGCCATGAAAGAGATCTTGTATGGCACAAATGAAAAAGAACCACAGACAGAAGCTGTGGCGCAGCTAGCTCAAGAGCTCTACAACAGTGGTCTTCTTAGTACCCTAGTAGCCGACTTGCAACTAATTGATTTTGAGGTAAGAAAAGAAGTTTGGCACTTCTAATATTGTATATGTTAAAATAAACATGTCTGAATTCCTGCCACTTCAGTTGGTTAAGACATCTTTCGATCTTCAGCCTTTTTTCATGCCTGGGACAAAACCATTAGAAAGAGAACTCCCTGTTCCAAACTACCTGGAAAATTAAACAAATACAGGACATGAAATCTCTGAATTTAGGCACATAAACAGCACAATATTGAAGTAGATAAACTTCTAATCCTGATAATACAGTCCTGTTAAAATTATGGAATAATTCTTAATTGTTGTGTACACAGAAGGGTTAATCTCTTAGGGGTAATACCATAGTGTAACACGAGCTATAACACTACAGGGCATGTCTATATTCTCATCTGGTTAAATTAAATTACTTGGTAAAGAGAATTATTGTAACATTTATGGAGAATTTTAAATATCTAAGCTAAAGCTGCTAATTTTGTCAACAGTATTTCTCCCTCTCGTTAGAAACAAGTGGTGCAACCTTTTTTCTGGTTTCCTCATCTTTTTTCTCTGAAAAAACCCCACCAGACCCAAGTTTTTATTGATTACTTCAAAATAGCAACACTTACTTATATTCAAACGTATCTCTATACAAACCTTTAGCTGGCTTTTGTCACCACATCACATGGAATAATTTAGCCTCCCAGTGCCACAGTGAAAAATCACCCTATTTATTTATAAGAAATGCCAGTACAATTGGATTTTCCTGTTTTCCCTGAGGTCCCACAAGAAGCATGTGGTTGTCTAGGAAAGGAGCCAAACCCCATGCATCTCCACAGCCTCGACCATAAAGATCATCCCACTTAAGGTTGCTTAAAAATGGGATTGTTCATAAACAAGTTGTTCACGATGCAAACACAACAGTTTAAAGTCCTATTGTAGTATGACATTCCAAAAACAATTGGCTTTCTTCCCTTATATTTCTTCTCTCCCTTCCACCCCACCCATAACTCCCTCTGATTTGTGTTTAATACAGTGGTATTTTTTCCCTACCCACACAACTGTTTATACCAAACATAAAACATTCAGGTTGTTAAATAAGCAAGGAGACCTGGGAAAGCTGAGAGGGGATGCTGAAATGTGATGGCCTTTAATTGCTGAAGAAAGGAAGTCATGAAACGTCATCTGGATTCTGCTGACCTCTAGATTCTTATCAGCTTGGTGTTTACTCAGCCTGGTTATTAGTGAAGGAAACCTTCGTTAACTCCTGATAATGAAGAATGCTAACAATTCCTACAGGCTTGCTCTCATTAAGGAGAACTTTTCATTTTATTCTAAAGGGACTTAAAAAGATTGTGAATAGTTTCCTACTTGTGGACTTTCTGCTGCTCTGTTAGATGAAGATATGATGGTTCTCCCTTGAGAACAAGTCATTCAGGCTGCTTTCTAGGCCCGATCACTTCTGCTCTTTAAGGATGGGACCTGGCAGATTGTCCAGCTATTGTTGTTACCTAGAATTAATGTCAACACACCTGTGCTCCAAAGTCCATCAGATGTTGGCTTTCATATCTCAAATCTGTATGGTTGTGGGCTTACTGCATTTGAAATGATTTCTTCAGTAAGGGTGGAGGTATGAACTGGATTTTCTGTTGGTTCTTCAAGTTTAAGACTTAATCTTCAAGTTTAAGATTAAGTATGTCCCTTTTTTAAGTCAAGAACTTGACTCTCATTCCTGAAGGTTTCCTTTGTTGAACAGGGATAGACAGCTAAACAACAGACAGGAACTGTTCACTCTGACTCTGTATCAAATGTATTTGAACCTGAATAGTATGGTTAAAAAACCCTCAAAAAACCTAAAACACCACCCCACCTCCCCACCCCCGAAAAATAACAAATTTAATGTTTTAATGTTATAATTAAGAAACTGACCATCCAGACCTTGCTGTATGTAAAGACCTATTTAACATGATATCCTCATCTGGAAGCTGGCTTTCCAAGCATAGCAGTCAACACAACCATCTACTTAGCAGTCTTACAAACTTAGCAGTTTTCTCCCTTCCGATTTGCACTAGTATGTCTGTAGAAGAGGTGGTATCCCTTGGGGAAATGGTGGTTTTGTTCTTTTTTATTTTTACTTCTTTTTTTTAAATGAAGGAAAAAAAAGCCCAAAACAAAGAGGGACTGAATCCTTCTGCTCAGAAGACAATACTAGCACAGTCTCCCTCTCACCTCTCGCAGTCGTGACTATTGGCACAGGGCTCAGTGCCTGTTTGCCCTTGTTAGGCCACGAGATCACTTAGTAATACATCCTTCTAACAATAACTAGCTTTGGTATTACTGTGTACCACTATCAGCTCAATTCTGTGCATAATAAGGAAATGCTGTTCTTGCTGGTGAAGCCAAAGCAAATTGTGAGATCCAGTGCAAAATTGGCAGTGTTAGTGAATGAGAGTTGATGACTATATTATGTGGAGTTTGAGTAAAGCAATTTCTGGAAACACTGCTCTACTCATTTCAGAACAAAGAGTTCTGGTGTTGCTTTGGGCTGGCTTTCAATGGAATTGTAATTGAGAAAACAAACATTTACAAACAAACTCTTATGTCCTGAAAACAACACTCTAACAAAACTGCCCATGGTAATTCACAAACATGTCATTTGTAAAACTACACCCTACACTTTTATAAACGTTTGATTTTTTTTTTCTTGATGCTGATTACAAAACTGAAATAATTTTGAATAATAACAACAATAACATCAGCAATAACAATAATAACAGCAATAACAATTGCTGTTGTTTGTTAAATTCTTGCTAATTAAATAAGCCCTGTCACAAGCTTGCTGATATTACCCAGAGCGTTTATACTAGTTAGATTGTCAAGAAACATTATCTACATTTGGGTTTTGTGTGTAACATTCAGGGAGCCTTCACATGGAGTTGCTAAACAGGTCTTTATTTGCAAGTCCAGGCTTAGTACACGTATGCCTTGTTTTTTTTCTGGTTTAGATCTGATAACAGAGCCCTGAAGTTATCTTTATGGCAGCTCAGAATGGGAAGTTAATTGCAGAAATCTGGCTTTTAAATGGTGCATGTTGAATGACACTGAAAAGTGCTTGTATTTATAACCAGCTTTTTGTTACATGTCTGTGCAAATTTGCCATCTTTAGCTGTGGTCTGACAGAAGAAATAAATAGGAGATGTGTATATATATTGAACAGAGAACATTCCCAGCCACTTTTATACTGTCTGGTGCTATCCTTGTACATTTTCTTTGTGTATCATCTGTGCTGAATTCCAGCATCCTGGTCTTATTTAGACTTTTGTGTACTGAAAAATGGCAGACTTGCATTTTAGGTCAGTGGATGATTTCTCCTGATGTTTTTTTTATTTATTTATTTAACTTCCATAAGCTCCAGTTTTAAGTTGGATGTTAGCACTGCCATCAGAAATGCTCTTAAGGTGGCATTGAGTGTTCCTAGACAAGGGGAGGGGATAGTGGAATAGTGAAAAAACACACTTACAGGCAAGAGCACAGTCAAAACTGGAATGTTATTACCAAGAACAAGTACAAAACAAGCCCAGGAGACTGATAAAACATCAGCTGGCTTTACTTAATGTAAATTACCTGTGATCTGGCTGTAACATGATGTAATGTTTTGAGTGCTTTGGCATATTTGAAATGGGTATAAAGAAACAGAATATTTGATCTGTTTAAGATCAGAGTACAGAGGCTGACTGAGCTCCAGAACTCACAAGGTATGAATGTGTGAGATGATGATAATGTTAATTGTAAAGTTGCCCAGTAGATTTGAATATTGTGTGTTTAACTGCTGATGTTTTTGACAGGGCAAAAAAGATGTTGCGCAAATTTTCAACAACATTCTCAGAAGGCAAATTGGTACAAGAACTCCCACAGTTGAATACATCTGCACTCAACAGAATATATTGTTCATGCTATTAAAAGGGTATGTACGCTGTGAAGCTTAAATTCATTTTTACATGAAGTAAGAAGTGTTTACGTTCATGGAGAAGCAGTGAGTTCTGAAATGGTTTTTCTTTCTTTACTAGATTTCTTTTTTTGTGTCTGTAATTCCACAAAGTAAAGGAAAATTTGAGTAATAAAACACCTAAAAATAGACTTCTGCATAAAGTATGGCTGAAAATTGAGAACTTTTAGTAACCAAAAATCTTCTTACCGGGGTATTACAGGCATTTTCCTTTCAGTGTACTGTTTGATCCTATTTAAACTATTTCCTTGTGAACTTATTCATCAAGAGCTGAAGGCTGCATTTTTCCTTTAACTGTCATTTCCAGATTGCTGTCCTGTTTCCTGGTCTTAGTTTGGTTTTAGACTTTTTATTCATAGCAATTTATAATCCTGGAGCGACACAAATACACCAACTCAGACTTGACTGGACAAAGAATGGTTTGGGGCATATGGTGCATGCCAGGCGGCTGTTTGTTCCTCTATTCTTTTATTATCTGGTGTATTGGACATTGGAGAATCATGTCATACTGAATATGTAGTTGCATACATAGAGCTGTGGGCCTCACACGTAAGAACAGATAGGTGTTTTTAACATTTTCATGTTAAAACAAGACTTAAAAAAGAAAACGTGCTTTCTCCATGTAAAAAGAATTTCTCACATTTCTAATTACATGAGTTGAGAAAAGTGCAATTCCAGTGTGTTATTTTGGGATAGAACAGTTCATCAGACATTAATAAACAATTCTAAAAATGCAGCTATTTCAAGTACAACTTCTGTAATTGTTCAAGTTATGTGTATTTAAAGCTGTGTATTTAAGCTATTTTATTGTAATATCTCTACATTTACCTCATCTTGTTCATTTGTGTAAAGCGCTGGAAAATGCATTATGCAAGAAACGTTCTGTGTGGAGAAAGCAGTTTTACATCTTGTAGTTTCACTCTTACTCTAAAGGTTTAGCACCAGAAGTGGTGTGGAATATTTGCTTCAGTTCATCCAAGTGTGTAAGATCAACACTCATCTACCAGAAAGGCTTTGTTATTTCCCCTCTCCCCTCCTCCACATTACAGCTCTGATTTTAGGGGGAAGCAAGACTTAGAGGGATGAAAGGATTATTACTTGTGGCATAACACACAAGAAAATATTGATTCAGTATTTCTTCAAAATAATTTACAAAAGAAGGCAAAGACATATGAGATGCAGAGAGATGAAACTACTTTCTCAGCATGTTCTCACTGATCTGTGACTGAATGAGGGCTGTAACATGTTTGTCCTAATTTTTAGTCTGTGTTGTCACCCTTCAGAGAGCATTATTCTGACATGGATTGTTGAAACACATTTATAAGTCAGGATGTTTGAAATGGGCCTTTAGTTAGCTTTAATGACTTACATGTGACATCTGGTATCCAACTAAGTCAATTTTATGTAAATTTAACCTATGGGGTAAGTTGCAAAAAGGTCAGGGAGATTACAAATCACTGAAAGGTTAAATGAGAAAGTATTGCAGGATTTAACATGAAAATTAATTCATAAGCAAATTTTTTTATTTTTTTTTTTAATGGGGAATATAGTTAATGCTTATAATGTATGCACAGTGATGCTTTGCTCCTGAATTCTTCTGATGAATTTGAATTGGCTTCTAATGGTATAGGATGAAGGATCCTTTAGGTAGGAGGCAGGATAAATAAGAGGCTTTGCTCCAGAACCAGGTAGGTAACAACCGACATAACTTTTCTCTAGACTAGAATAGTTTATACTGCAACATGCTGAGATGAATTCTTTGTTTGGAAAGGCAGTTTCATCTTCAGTCAGGGTCCTATTGTTAGCTCGCTTGGGGAAATGAGGAGCTAGTAGCAAGTACAAAGGTGTATTTCTATCAAATGTGTCTTAAACACACCGTTGTGAGATCCTGACAGCTGCTGTTGGTGTATGCTAAAATCAGCTGAGAAGACCCACAGTATTTGAGCAAGAAAGCCTGCTGAGGAAATGTGGCAACGATTTCTAAATGAAGCCATCGGAGATGGACATGTTCTGGAGGTCTCTCGTAAGAAGGTGCAGATCTAGAGGCAGTGAAGACTCAGGTCTTTGATACTGTTCTTAGAATATGAAGACAGTGTTTCCAGCATTCCATGTTTGAAGCCCATGATGTGTAGTGGCTGGTGATGCTGGAAAAATGGTTTAACGAAAGACAAGACATGAATTTATGTCCAGTGTCATTAGCCCTTCACGCTCATATCGTGGATAGTTTGAGGTAAATTGCTGTCATATTTAAACAAACAGCTTTTAAGACAGAAATCACTTACTGCTTTTCCAGATGTCTGCAGTCCCACCACTATGAAAACAAGAAAACTGATTTTGAGTATGAAGAAAATACTCCAATTAATCTTGTTTCTCAGTTTGTGAACGTCATTTGCATTGGCTGTAATTTGGCATTTAACTGGCAATGATTTCAGTAATGTTTCCTAGAAGTATGTAAAAGTGGAGGTTAATGTGGAAACAAGTACCTCTAACTTTTCGCTTTTTGTTTACTTGATAGCACTGAAACCTGTAATGAGCAGGGTGGTGTTGCAATGCGAACTTATGAAGGTACTTGTAAAGAATCTTCTTTTTCTCTTTTGTTGGTCTTTTGTTTAAACAGGTACGAATCTCCAGAAATTGCTCTAAATTGTGGAATAATGCTTAGAGAATGCATCAGACATGAGCCACTTGCTAAAATAATCTTGTGGTCAGAACAGTTCTACGATTTCTTCAGATACGTGGAAATGTCAACATTTGACATTGCTTCAGATGCATTTGCTACATTCAAGGTAATTTATGTACAACATTTGGATTACTATTACTTCTGTCCTTCTCCACTGCATGAACCCAGATGGCGGGTGTTGCATTCTTGGGCAAAACAAGCCTATAGAGAGGGGAAAAAAAATAGGCATGATGCAGATGGGTAAGCAGGGTACTGTTGTTCCTTATTTCTCAGAATGCAGAACATAGATTTAAATGTATATGCTGTATTCCAAATAACTTTTGCTCTAGAAAGCAAGATTTAAACTTTAGTTAAATCATGCATTAACTGAATACATGTGCACTTCCATGCGAGGGGCTTTTAAATCCGTGGCTTCAACTCATCAACTGAGCAAACTCCTTTTCATTCTGTTACAAACCTGAGTATACTTGATGCTGATGCTTTATCTGGGGAAACCTTTTGTTACCCTAAACCAAACTGTCATGGGACTATAAGCATAATATTGGTCATTATTAAATACTGAGTCATAACCTTGGTTGTGTATAGTTCTTGTGCAGAGCATAGCCTTGATCTATAAATCGCATTCTTCAGTGATAATTCCACGGGCCGTTTACCTGTGTGAATTAACATAGTACATTCCAGGCCTTTGCCAAGGGATGCCAAGATCCTTGGCAATGTCCAGGTAACTGCATTCATGTCCTGAATTTCTTCGTTTAATGAAATAGCAACATTTACTATCGGATGTCGTATGTATACTCACTGTCTAATAAGGATATATATACTCTGCGTAGATATTTTTACACATAAAAAAATACTGCTTTTGTACTGTTTTGCAGGATTTGCTTACAAGACACAAGTTGCTAAGTGCAGAATTTTTGGAACAACATTACGATAGGGTGAGCAGATACATTTTAATACTCAATTTTCTAGTGCTGTGTATCTTATTTGAAGAAATCAGTATTTTCATTCTTTATTTAGCTTTGTGTTTGGAAACTTACACACAATATAAACCAGTTGAATTTACAGTAATTTCTGCCAAGCACGTAATTAAGGATCAAGGTCTTATTGTTGAATGTAGAAAGGTATAAACCCAAAGGAAAAGTGGCAAAAATCTAGTTCTGTGAAAACTCTTACCTAATTTTTCCACTAGAGGGAACCCTTTCCTTTTGTTTGTCGTATGTCTGTATTAACCCATAACAACCAAAGAATATAGGAGAGCCACCTCCACCTGCTGTGGACTCCTGAAACTAATGAACAACATTGAGTACCAGGAATTATTATAGTTTACGAGATAAGTATGACCAGCAGGTCGAAGGAGGTCTGCCCCTTTACTCTGCTCTCGTGAGACCCCACTTGGAATACTGCATTCAGCTCTGGTGTCCCCAACATAAGAAGGACTTGGAACTGCTGGAGCAAGTCCAGAGGAGGCCATAAGGATGATCGGGGCAGGAGCACCTCCCATATGAAGACAGGCTGAGAAAGTTGGGATGTTCAGCCTGGAGAAGAGAAGCTGTGTGGAGACCTCATGGCAGCCTTCCAGTATCTGAAGGGGGATACAGGAATGGTGGAGAGGGGCTCTTCATCAGGGACTGTAGTGTTAGGACAAGGGGTCATGGGTTCAAACTTAAACAGGGGAAGTTCAGGTTAGATCTAAGGAAGAAATTCTTTACTGTGAGGATGGCGAGGCACTGGAATGGGTTGCCCAATGAATTTGTGAGTGCTCCATCCTTAGAAGTGTTCAAGGCCAGCTTGGACGGGGCTTGGAGCAACCTGGACTAGTGGAAGGTGTCCCGGCCTGTGGCAGGGGGGGGGGACAGCGGCGGGGTGT
>NW_009919223.1:11590-16360 GCF_000696875.1 Nestor notabilis
GGATGAGCTTTAAGGTCCTTTCCAACCCAAACCATTCTATGATTCTGTAATGAGATAACTACTTGCACCACATTGCAATCTAAACATTAAATGTTCCAGAAAGAGTAATATTTTTTATAAAGCATATGCAGTGTTTAAGCAATAGTGACTGACAGGAACCTACAGAATTCAGTTTTTGTTTGCGTTTTTGTTTGCATTTTTGTTATGGATGTGCGTCTTCTCCAGTTTGTTATACTCGTATGGAAGAAGAGTGCGTGTAACACTTGGGAAGGTCCTAACCCTTCTCTTTATTCTGTGTTCAGTTCTTCAGTGAATATGAGAAGTTACTTCATTCGGAAAATTACGTGACAAAGAGGCAGTCACTTAAGGTAAGGCAATTTTATTTTCTTTTTAAGTGCAAAGTTAGAGAATTCCTTTAATTTCAAGGTGTGTTGACTTGAATTGAAATGGTTTCAGTAACTGCCTAGAGTAGTGTTTAGTTTATTTTTTCATATGTTTTAATGCTTGAGATCAGGTACTTTTCTTTAGTCCAGTCCTTCCATTATTTAATGTCCAGCACACACCAAGTAATTTCTCTCCCTGTGTAGGAATGGCTATGTGCATGTGTGTTTATCACTTGCTTCTTATGTCCAACATCAAATCATTTTTTTGTTTGGGCTTGTTTTCCCACTTTTAGCTCCTTGGTGAATTGTTATTGGACAGACACAACTTCACAATTATGACAAAGTACATCAGTAAACCTGAAAATCTCAAACTCATGATGAACCTTCTACGAGACAAGAGTCGTAACATTCAATTTGAGGCCTTTCATGTGTTTAAGGTATGTTTAAACACCCCCCCCCTGCAGAACAAACAACAAAAGAAACCCACCAAAAGCTGCTTAGTTGAGTAAAGGACTTAGCTGAGCCTGAATAGAGCTTATCTTAATTACTGCTACATGGTTAAATAAAGAGGGAGGTAATGTTTGTCTTTATTATGATCCATCTTTACAAATAACAAAAAACTATTGACAAACCCAACTTAGAGACTCCCATATGATAGTGTGTGATCTCTCTCAGAAAATCTTGGAATTCAGAAGGAAGAAGTGCAGTGAGATAAGGAGGAATGCATGATTTCATATGAGATCATGGCGCATCCTGGAGTTAAAAAGTGTTTTCATCATGCTGCATGATTGATGAAGGGTAGCAGTATTTTTGTCAGGTCACCTAAATTTCAAAGCCTGAGTTGTAATTTGCACATTGTAACAGATACCTTCTGACTTGGCAGCAGACAAGCAAATAGCTAAGAGCTTGAAGATATAACTTGAGGTATAAATGCTTTGAGGAACTTCAAGATACACATCCGATGCTGTATGTAACATGAAACCATGCATTTGCTACCAAATTTAACCATGGGGTGTCTTCAGTGTATTGTGCAGAGGGTATTGTGGCTGGTCACCTCCTACAAATGTAATTTACTTTGGTACTGGTGTTCAGCTTTTAAGAAAACCCCCCTGCATTTACTCCATTAGTTTTTGTCTGTAGAGATACGGGGATGCGGAACAATTAAAACATTTTAAGTTATTGTCATCACTGTTTTGTTGGCTGGGTTTGTTTTTTAACTTACCTTTCTGTTTCCTATTGTCATGCTAAATGCCTTTTATTTTCTTGCAGGTGTTTGTAGCCAATCCTAACAAGACACAGCCTATATTAGACATCCTTCTAAAGAACCAGACCAAACTTATTGAGTTCCTCAGCAAGTTTCAGAATGACAGGACCGAGGATGAACAATTTAATGATGAGAAGACCTATTTAGTTAAACAGATCAGGGATTTGAAGAGACCAGCACAGCAAGAAGCTTAATCTCCAATAAACCCTTAAAATATTAAACCCAAATTCAGCATTTGCTGTTAGATATTCAGCATCAGGCACTCTTACCGATTCATGAGGAACATTACTGCTAATCTGCTGTTCAGTGAACGGTTTTTGTTTTTCTCTTTTCTTTTTTAGTCCAAGTTGAAAAACATAGCTGCTGCTTTCTTGCACAATGTGGACTTTCTTGATATTTGTGTCATTTCAGAATTCAAAGACACTGCTTGTTTTAGGAGTCCTGAAAAGAAAGATTCTAGGTTCGTGAAAGCAAACATATAGATACTAGTTTGGTTTAGGAGAGAAGGTGTTAATGTAGTTAAGTAACAGGTTGCATGCTTGCAAATCTGAATAAATCTGTATGTTTGCACTTACCTTGTTTGAGATATGAGCACAATGTGACCTGTGCATACCCAGCACCGTAGTATAAGATTATATGCCTTGATTTAAAAAAACAAAAATGTGCAGTGCTTTATTTGTAATCAAAGGGGAAATGCATCTAAGATGTGAGCTTATTGGGATAAACAGTTGTCTTGCAAATAAACTGATATTGAAACTTAGCAACTTTTAAAAGAGTGAAATCTCCAGGTTCATAAGGAAAATGTATATATGCCTTTCACTGCTTTATAGAAAATTTTTTTTTGACATGATTTGATTTTTCTGAGAATTGACTTGTAAACTTGGAAATATGTTCTAAAGGGTTTTGTTAATTTTACTTTAAAGGTATTTCAGACAGTAAGACCTAGCAGTGACATTTTGCATTTCATTTCAACAACGCTTGCTGGTTTCTTTTGTATATAACTCCTAGGCTGCTCATTTCTTTAAAATATGATTTAATTTGTACAGCAGAGGAATGTTATTGTATTAGTCTGTAACTATTACCTAATATTGAGTTTTGCAAAATGAATGCTCATGTGTAATGGAATACTTCAGATCACATGGAAATGCTGATTTAGCGATCTTAAGCACTGCAGCATTAAAAGGAAAAAAAACACCAAAACCCAAACAAATTCAGTTATCTAATGGGGTGCCATCGCTTAGGGTAGGCTGAAATAGAGAACTGGAACCCTTTAATACTGCATTCTTACTGGATAATATTGGCCTTATTCAGTTAAACTAGCGTTGTGCTCACCAGCTTGGCAAAAGGGTATGCTAAATTAATATGGATTCCTCTTACTGCTGGGGGGCCTGCAGTGCATCATTTCTTTCTTACAGTAAATAACTCGGTATAGTAGTTGTGTGAGTGAATGATTTAATTCCCCCTGACTTCAGGAAACAACTTCATAGCTGTCCTAGGGTAACAAAATGATTTAATTTTGTTCTTTAATGCTGCAAACTGTCAGTATTTATAAAAACAAACAAAAAAAACCCCAACTGATTTAGCACCATGGTTTTGTTACTGTGACCATACAAAAGGAATCTACTAAATATAGCTAAATGTTATTAAAATTGTATTTATCCATCATATAGTAATGCTAAGACCACAACCAAGCAAACTTACGGATTGGAGTCTGAGAGTTCAAATTCTGCATGGCTGAATCCGATTGCGAATGCTATAGAAAATGTTTGTTGCTTCCTGTCCTCTTCCTAATTAAAATATTCTGCAATCAACAAGATGAAACTCCAAAATGATGTTTAAGCTGGTTTGAAAGCCTTCACAAGGGAAGTCAGATAGCTCCAGCAAATTGAGTTGTTTAAAATTACTCTTAACATTGTAATTGGTCTTTCAAAGGTTCTTAAGGTGTCCTTTGCAAACCGATTCATTTTGCCTACGAGAAGGAAAATAGCTTACTCTGAAGATCACAGGCAAGCAGAACTGGCCATGAGATGGTATTATAGTTCAGTACTAACAGTCTATTACCTTTTGGTTTATCATAGCTGAGTGGAGGAAAACATTATTTGCCAAGTTACTCACCATAACATATAAGGCTTCCTCTTTAGAAAAATGTAGACATGCTAAAGATTTATATATGTAAAGAAGTGAAAACATTTGGACTGGGATGGAAGTTACTCTTTTATTAGGCCTTGGAAACAATGGCTATGGTGACTTTTTTTAATATGTGGAAACATTTGAATGTTGGCTTTTGAGAAGAGGTTGTATTTAAATTACAGCTCATTTGACGTGCTCTTCGTATTAAAAACCTATTGTTCTGGAAGTGGTTTCTTATCTGCTTGAAGGCTTAAGGGTATTAACTAAAAGTTATTTAAGTGCGAGCGGGTTTTGGGTTTTTGTTTTGTCTTTTTTTCTTTTTTTAAATAAGAGATGTATACAATTGTAATTCTACTTCCGTGGTAGCATTTCATTTCTCCTGAGGAAAATGCGTTTCTTATCCAAAAAAATCTGGCTGGCCCCATAATTTAAATTGAAATAAAATTTTGAAGAAAAACGTGTGGTCTTTACTGTTGTTGCTGAAGAGGATGAGTTTCTTGTGGATGTGCATCTGTTCTCCTGTGTTACCTTGGAGGGGTTCAGCTTTTTCCCTTGTAAATGTGAAATGATTTTAAATCTTGGAAAATTCTGGCTTGCGAAAGCATTTTTAAGGAATAAAGACAAAGTCCTGTATTAGAGATGTAAATAATTTTAAGTAATTATTGGTTTCTTTTGCCTATTTGTAGCATGATTTGCTGATTCTGTTTCTTTTTTGCACGATCAAGGGCAAAGAGAGGAGATGCTATTTCCTGCATCATGTCTAGATACAGGACCTGATGGGATTAGCAGAAGTGAATCTTCGATAATTTGGGGTCCTTCCTTTCTCTTTAGATTTCGGAAGCCTGAAGTGTGTGCAGTTTGTATCTCATTCCTTTGTAAATCCTGTGGTTTTCTTGCCTTTGAAGCTGTCCGTCCATTTTTCACAGGTAACACCCCCCAGTTCTGCAAGGTGGCAAACATCAAGAGTGTTACACTGAAAACCAAAAAACAACT
>NW_009919224.1:0-20611 GCF_000696875.1 Nestor notabilis
GTGGTTGCGGCTGCGCGGACCCGTGTAACCGGTGTGCGTTCCCCCCACAGAGGAGCTGAAGGACTACTTCTCCCAGTTCGGGTCGGTGCGGAGGTGCCAGCTGCCGTTCGTGAGTACCGCTCGCCCTCCAGGCCGCTCTTGGTGTCTCTCGGTGAAACGGGTCAGGGCCGCCTGCGGGTGCTCGCCAGGCCTCGGCAGGGTCGGTCCCACTGCAGGGCTGTGCTGCGAAACCGGCACCCGCTCCCTCGGAGCTGCTTCCTGGAAGCCCCTGCTGTACACTGGTCAGGTTTTGGGTGCTGCCCACCCCGAAGTCGTTCTCCCCGTGGTGGGCTCCAGGCCTTGCTGAAGCTTGGTGGTTTCCATTGGCTTTGGCAAGGCTTTAGAAAGCACGTGCCCCAGATCTTGCCATTTCTGAATAATGAACATAAAAGTGCTTTGAGCTTCTCTATCATCATGTTCTTCTGACAAAGAATACAGTGTCTATGTGCCTGATCTCACTGGCCTAAAAGAGAAAAGTGTGGGTATGCACCTACGATCTTTTCCTGCTTTGGCTTCATACCCCATCAGAGCACAAAGCTAAGACAAAACCACAACCTCTTCAGGATGCCTCCAAGCTGTCGGCTGTTTGCGCTTCTGCTGTTCTGAGTATTTAGGTCAGGGATAATAGTGTCTACTACAGTTGTCTTGGAGATCAACAGTCAAAAAGTGTTCATTTTCCACCTAGTTATGGATAAGTTGAAGGTCATTGCTGAAGAAGCAGAACTCCTCCTGCCTGCTTGTGTTCTCCATGTGAAGCAATGGTCAGTTAAATTAACCTGATGGGTTCACCATCAGTTGAGGATTTGTCTGAAAATGGAGAGAGATAGTTTGGAACAGTCTGGTTATTTGTGAACACTGAAGCTGAGGTGTCTGCCCGCCACACTGTTCCTCGGGCCCAGGTCAGACGTGTCACCTCATTAAGAAGGGTGGCAGCTTACTGTCACCACCACTGACTGAAGCTGAACTGCCGCACTTGTGTTTTGATTCAGCGGTTACTTTAGGAGTGTTAAAACTACCACAGATACAAAAATCTGCCAGCAGTGTAGGACACCCTTATAAAGACATCACTGGGTACTGAAACTGGGCACTGGGACCACAGGCTGGAAACTGCGCCAGTGTTTCTAAGTGCATGATAATCATAGTGGCACAGCTGGTGTGACTGATGGGGGTCAGAGTTGGGATAAAAGGCATTTTGGTAGACCCGGCTTTTCTGCAGCATCTCTTCTTTATTGACAACTGTCTTTTACAACTGGAAAATTATTCTTAAAAATAACTTTATTCTTTTCAGTGCAGTTAGTGCTTGTCATCTCGAATTGCAGCCTTCTTCCTTGGTATCTTAAGAACCTGCTTTGTCTTGCTGAACACTTTTCAAGTACGGTGGCAGGCTTATTTTCAAATCAGGCAGCCATTTACATGTCAGTTTTGTTGTGACTGGCTTAATAGTAGATAACAACTGCAGTTTGAAACAACCGCCTATGCATTATTCCAGTCTTCAGCTATAACTTAAATCTTAAATTTATCACTGCTGGACTCAAAAAGTGACAAGAGAGGAACGCAGAGCAGCCTCTGCTTGCCAGGCCCCCGCATGCTGTCAATGAGAATTAATGTCTTAAAGTACAAAAAGGGCTTCTGAAACAGCAAGTGTGCTGATTTCTGGGGTAATTTCTGAATGCTTACATTGAATATCCCTAGGAAGTTGTTAACAGCCTGTACGAATATCTGCTGTAGTAACTGGGGTTTTATTTTTTTAACTGGTAACTAGGACAGAGATACAGGCTTCCACAGACGTTACTGCTGGATTAAATTCTCGACTCCAGAAGAAGTTCAGAATGTGTTTCAGAAGGACTCCCACATACTTGAAGGTGCCAAGGTAACGTGCTAATTCCTTTAATGAAGTAACATAGTGAACTGAGCTCTTCAAATTCTGCCTTTCATTGGACACAGTAGCATCAAAATACTGCTGTACTTGTTCCAAGTGTGATGAAGCATTTTGCCACTTAGTGTGCTTTTAATGTTTTTCAAACCATTAACACTTTTGTTCATTCTCCCCTCTCAAGTTACTGAGAGTCTGAGCTCATCTTGGTATTGGAGAGATCATGTACCAGAGCTCAAGACTTCCTGCTATGCTAAGTTAAAGGAATGTGAATGCAGTAGAACTGTGCGGGGACTGCTATGCAGCTAATTGTTTGAAAGTCAGGTTTCTGGAGGTGGATTCCAACATCTAATGTGGATATTGGGTGGCAGGGGAAGATGACGAAGAACATAGAGCTGAGCTTTGAACTTTTGTGGGGTTTATTTTTCTTCAGCTGTCATTTTGTACAGGAAAAGTCATCTGCCTGCCTTCATGTGTTGAATATAAATACATAGAATCATAGAATAGTTAGGGTTGGAAAGGACCTTAAGATCATCTAGTTCCAACCCCCCTGCCATGAGCAGGGACACCACCCACTAAACTATGTAACCCAAGGCTCCGTCCAACCTGGCCTTGCACACTGCCAGGGTTGGAGCATTCACAGCTTCCTTGGGCAACCCATTCCAGTGCCTCACCACCCTCACTGTGAAGAACTTCTTCCTTCTATCTAACCTAAAGTTCCCCTGTTTAAGTTTAAACCCATTACCCCTTGTCCTACCACTAGAGTCCCTAACGATGAGTCCCTCCCCACTATTAGCTTTAGTGTAGCTTTATTTACTTGCTGTCTCTAACACTCTACATGTTAGTAAAAAACATGACACTTTGGCAATCTCAGTGCATTAGTGTATGGCATTAAGAGACAGCGTACACCATCAGTTAAAAACCTTTGGTCTGTCATTGAATGGTCAGTCAGAGCCAGACATCTCATCTAGCTTCACTGCAGCAAAGCTATGGCCATCCCACTGCTTTCCAAACATGCAGTGTGCAGTGGTGCTGACAGGTAAGGATAAAAGGAAACAACTCATAAGAGTTCTTAAATATCCTTCTGACAACGAGCTTCTTGAGACTTTCAATGCTAGGGGAGGGCAAGAGTAAGTGAATTGGCAAGAGACTTCAGGGATGCGCTGTGTTGATTCTGATGAAGTATTTTGGTTGACATGGTTCATACTACTGCAGAAGTCTTCACTGGCTGCAGTTACTTCAGTACCTGTTACTAAGAGGTGACCCGAGAGTTACAGCTGTGGTGCAAAAATGGAAGCAGAAATTAAGGAGTGTTTTTCCGACTTGAGTCTTGAACTGCATGAAGCCAGGCACTAGCCTGACCCCTCAGGTTGGGCTGAAAGTAACGAGGGTGTGACGTGTACGCAGTTATCACAGTAAGTATTAGGAATAGGTTAGATGAGTATTTAGTGACAGTTCATTGGAAATTATTTTGCTGGGTTTTATTCCTGAAGCTGTAAGATGCCACCTTCACTTCGCTACCTAGACACTGAGGTCAGTACTCTCACAAGAGGCTTCTTTCTAGTGAAAGAAAAAGCAGGAGGCAGGCACTTGTTAGCCTTCTTCATGTCTTCAAAAATACAGGCTTCTCTAGAAGAAAACAAATGAGCACTTCTCCCACTTTGTCCTAGGCTAGGTTTAGACAGTTACCTTCTATTAGTTCCACTTGAAAGCACAAGCTTTTAAGACGCGTTTTGCTGATACAACTGGCAATTGCTGTGCAAATTACATACAACTTTCCTGTCAAGAGCTTAGCATCTGTGGTTCTGGCTCATGAAACTGAACCAGTTATAAACCCATCTTCCGCTTTCCATATGAATGTTTCAGAAGATCAGAAATGAAAAATACCAAACCTTATTGTCTAGCTAATGTGCATGCTTGCTATTATTTTTCAGCTCACTCTCAGGCAGCAGTCCCGTAGAAGGCGCAGTCAAAGAAGGAGTCAAAGTGAGTGAGCGGTGGTAGAAGGTTTTATTTCACTAAATGTAAAGAAACTAAAATAAAGATTACTGAGAAACTATGAATGAGTATTTGTTTTACAACAGAATCCAGCTGTTTCCCCTCCTTGTTCAAATAAATTGTGTATAGCCACGCTAGAGAAACACTGAATCATAAACTGCCTAGCATCCATTACAGCATAAGACAGTAATTATATACAGCAGGAAAGCTTTTAACAGATGAAGTAAAAGCTTTAGGTACCTATAAAAACTAAAGCTGTAGGAAGGGGCTACATTCTTACCCTGAGATGCTGGGCAACAGGGAATCTGCAAAGTCAGAACACTTCTAAAGAGTAATTCCCTTGTGAAATGTTTCAAAGTGGTCTCCATGCCTCCATTCCCAAGGGGTACCTGTTCTATGTAGAAGAATTAGTGTGTGTATACACATCCACACAATGAGGGCTGTGAACTCGGGGGTTACAACGCCACTCCCCTATAAACCTCTGATTAAAAATGCCTTTTGGGTGAAGTCCAAGTTTGTATGTAGTCCATTTCTCTACCTCTCAAGGAGCAAAGGCATTCAGTCCTTCCTCCTCTTTTTGCTCTCATGCTCATGTTCTTTAGGGCGGCTGCTATCTGATGGCCGTTTAGATCCACCATGTTGCTTAGCTTCTTCCAGAAACTTGTCCAAACCAAAGGGATCCTCCTCAAACTGAACTGGTCCATCTCTGCCCCTTCCTCTGGCGTTGCGATCAGAGTTAGAAAACTCCTTGTCAGGAACAAACCTGCAGGAGAAGCAGTGAAACTCGGTTGACTAATTTCAGAGCATTTGACTAATCGAGAGCATTTCTTAACTTCATTTTCTCACCTGTTGGTTTTTATTCGAGCCTCTAGATCATCACCATATATGTCCTTATCCACATTTTTACTAGGCCTGTAGATGTTTTGGGCCATATCCTTGCCACTTCTCCAAGGCTGGTCATAAACATTATAAATTTCATCCTCTCCACCAGCAAAACCACTGTCCATACCCTGTGAAGAAGAAAGAACAGCAGTATCACACAAATAGGTCTGAAAAACTTTAGCTAATTTAACATCAAGATACACTGGTGGTGTCTCACAGATACACAAAGATGGTATTGTGTGATTTGCCATCGATTTCAAATGAGTTCAAGCACTTCATCAGGATACGAGTGTTTTTGGGCCTGGGATTAAGTCCAAAAAACATGATACAGTCATTCCAAGCCTCAGTCAGGGCCACTTCTACTCTTGCAGAAAGCAACAGGAAGGATTACAGGCCCTTCATATTTCAGATTAATGGATCCTTTAAATCTGCCCTGCAAGTACAGCTGTCTGTAAGAGCCAAGTACAACTATACAGGAACGTGTATTATTCAGAATTTCTGGAAAACATGATTTAAGCTGATAGATCCAAATCACGCAGAGCCTTGTGTGAACTGTGAAAGCAGAAGTGCCTGCTTGTTCACTTTTGATTCATCAGCTTTCCCTTCTGCCTGCAAGTCTTTCACTAGAGACATGAAAGAGAATGATTGACAAACTGCAGGTCTATTCAGGGATTTTCTGAAGCCTAATCTGCTTTTTCATCTCTGAATAGTACAAGGTTCAGGGAAAATAAATGTTGCTGTTAACTATTTATATCTTCAGAAGGATTTTTAACGTAAGCATTAATGGGAATAGAAAGTATTTACTTGCTTCTCTCCGAGGGCAGATCTCCCTCAGTCACTACATTAGTACAAAAGAACAAAATGAGGTCACTGCAGCTTGAAGACAAAATACTTCCTTTCTCCCCACTCCCCAGTGAGAAAAACCAGCACAAAAACTTTAATCCAGTCATACATTCAGAATACTCCATTTCTGTTGCATCAGCTATGGAAAAAGGAGAGCAATAGTTTCCTATCCATTTATGTAGAGTCGTCTTTCAGAGTGTATCCACACCAACCACCAGAACAGGGTCCCTTCAGTATTCTAGCCATGCCCACTAAGGAAGGGTGAGCATGGTCTCACACGAAGCCTCACAGCTGTGAAAAGGTATGTTTACCTTGCTCTGGTTGAACAGCCTCTGGTCATACTGGATTTCATTGGATGGCCTGGGGTTGGGTATCCCCAGGGCAATAACTTCACTGATATCTCTGTTTTCATTTCTCTGCAGCTTTGACCTGAATTAAAGATTTTAGGTTTTATTAGGTCAGTAAACCATGTCTGTTGACACACTCAGCTGCAGCCCGATCCTGTGTTACTTGCTAACCATTTGCCTCAGGAGCCAGATTTTGACTGTTGCCCTTCCTTAATAGGTAACATTTAAAATCTGTCTCCTGGCAAAGGAAACATTTAGGGAAGTTATGTGCAGCTGGGCATGACATTTAAATTTGCTTTCCACTATCAAGCTGACTTGGTCTAAAATGTCATATTTATTTTTTGCAAGAACTAGTGTAATTATGTTCTGGGAAGGCTGAGCAATCTCATTTTAAGATATTGGAGACTGTAAGCCTCCAGAAACCATTTGTGCTTGGAAATCTCACCAGCCTGGGCAAACAAGATACCTCAGCTTACACTCATAAATCCAAGCTCACTTCAGATGAAGAGCTTCAAGAAACAAAGCCACTAAATGAGGCCATGGTCTCACTGAAGTTACAGGATGAAGGTTTCAACCTTTGCTGCCAAGATTAATTAAATCTGAATATACTGAAGTTCTGCTAAAGATAAAAAACACCCAAAACCACCTCTCCCTCCCCACATCTGGATAACTCTAAATTTAGAAGTACCACAGTATACTAACATAGTGACACGTTTCATACAGGGGCCGAACAGGCCTTCATACCAGTGAATAACTCCACAAGGTTAAAGGAAAGCCAGTGCAATGGTTTCCCTAGTGGGGAAGCCAGAGCCAGCACAGGAATAAAGCAGCTTTCTTGTTACCCACCTTTTGTCTGGGGCTGCCCTGGAAAGATTTCTGTCATGCTGTCTCTCCTTGCGCCGGTCATGTCTGATTTCATCTCTTTCTCTAGCTTCTCCATCCTCTGAACAAAAGCAGGATTGCTTGTTATACATGAATATTTGAAATTTGAATTAACTCTGCCGCAGACATTGGCACAGTGGGTTGATTCAGTACCCTTCTACAGAACAGAAGTGACCTTTAGCACTGTTTAAAATGTTACACTTTCAACAAACTGAACACATGGAAAACCACAGCCTTCTTGTGCCACAATCAGTTAACTGTCCTTGACAAAAGAGTTAAAGCAGACATATCCAACAGTTATGTTTTGTCAGCTATCAAGGGCTGAGAATACTTGGCCATCCTACACATCCCAAAACCACATCTTCTGGCAGAACTAGCTTCATTCTCTCAGTACCTCCTGATTAGGGAGAAACTCTAGCCCCTTGGCCATTCTGATGGCCCTCCACTGAACTCCAGTTTATCAATGTCTGTTTAGTACCTGGGGGCCCATAACTGCACACAGTATTCCAGAGACAGTCTAACAGGTCACCAGTAAATTATTACTTCCCTTGAATTACTAGTTACACTCCTGTGGATGCAGCTCAGCATGGCCTTAGCAATACTGCTGCCAGGGCACACTGCCGGCTTATGTTCAGAGCATATTGTCCACTACGACTCCTAGGTTCTTTCCAACAGAGTGCCTCTCCAGCCAGCCAGTCCCTAGCCTGTTGGGAAGAGGTCAGTCATCACAGCTGCAGGATTTGACATTATATGACCATATCCTCCACCTTCTAGAAAGGTCATAATAGTCATAACTGCTCTGTAACTTCATCTTGATTTCTAAAGTGTCATTTCAAGCAAAACATAAGACTTACCACTACAGCTATGATTCTTAGATTGGCAATTTTGGGGCCCGCTGGCCAAGAGAGCTACAGTTCTGCAAGACCAGTTTCAACAGTGCAAGAGACAGAATACTGCATTTACCATCTTTGAAAACTTAAAAAATGGTTTAGTTCTTGTAAACAAAGTTGCTCTCCTTCTGCAACAAAACTTTTCCAAATAAAAAATTGGTTAGTTTAGACCAGTCTATGAAAGCCAGTACTTGCACTGATCCATTAACAACTGAAATTCTCAACAATGTCCCAAACTTGTATGTGCTGACATACTGCTGTGAGGTTCAAGTCCAGATTCCATCAAACCCGCCAGTGAATTAACCAAGTTCACTGGCTGATCAAGTAAAAGACATTAAGAACAGATGTCATACTTAGAAATTACAGTTGATATTTAGGTATTACGAGTTCTCAGGTTACTTCTCCAAAGCCAAACTTGAGAGGGGCTAAAAAACCCTGTAGCACCATAATAACAAAGAAATTTACCTTTTTCAACATGGGTTTTGATCCCTGCTCTTCTCTCCCTGGCTTTCTGAGCCATTTCTCGGAGCTTTTCCTCATGTTTCTCCTTTTCTTTCTGAGCCATCTTCCTCTCCACCTGGGCACGCATCTCTACTGCCTCACGAGCCTGCAGACACAAGACAAAGTTAGAAAACAGAAAGCCAGCACCTGGGATGCAAGCAGATCTTGTGTTGTGGAGTTAGCCAGTAAACAGGGCAGGAATCAAACCACAAAGAGGAAATTCAAAGCCAGACAGCCACAACAGATAGAGCCAAGAAACAAGACCCATGACCTGCAATAATTTAACCCACACTGAGCCACTGATTCAAAGATAATGGGGATAAAACCTTACGCCTTAAGTTAGCAAAGAAACGGGACAAATCAAAAAGCCTATTCACAGTTGATTTTCCCAAGGAAATAAAACATAAAAAGGTAAAACCACATGGAATAATACAGTTAAACAGCAACTTGACCTTTCTGTCAGCTATATAGAGAGCCTCGGCAAGCTTGGCAAAGTTTTCATTGATGTGAACAGTCTGCAATCCTCTGCCATCTGCAGCCAGGCGCTTGTCTAGTGGAATGGTGTAACCCTGCAGAGGAAACAAGCAGTTAATCACAGAAACTAACATTATTTCCAGTAACAGACATTATTACATTTATTGCATAAGAGAAGTAAACCACGCATAAAACTCACAGTCCCTCATTAATATGCCTCAATGGACCTCCTTCATATGTACTTCATACCAGGTAATACTAAACTTTGCTCCATTCCACAATCCCCCCAAATCTGAATCACAATTTCAAGTCACATCTCAGTACAAATGACAGTTTTTGATAGACAAGGTCCACTCTCTGCTTTGCGTTAACAGCTACAAACAATACCTTTCCCAGCCTCCCAGCTGTTTTACCATTTGTGATTAAAAACCCTATTCCCTAAACTGTTTTCGTACCTATTAAGGGGTTAGGCTGATTCAAAATAAGAAAGTAAGGGACAAGACTGCCAGCAGAAGAGGCACTAAATGCTAATTTTGCTTTCAAAAGCTGAATCCAAATTTATTTATAGATGGTATTTTAAGATTCTTTAGTGAGCTCTACAAAATTTTTCTTTGTTTTTAGCATCTGTAACCTAAAATTTGATCTACTAATTAGCATCAGTCCCAGTTATACAGCTGTGTTGGGGTAAGAAAAAGAGTAACATCCAAACATACAGCTTTTTCTTCCTCCATTTGAAGAGGCTGCCTCAGGACAACAGCTTGCTAAGTTTGAGAACTGTTAGAGCAGTTATGGCAGCAACTTAAAAGTTATCCCTTCTCTCTGAAAATAAACTTACTGTGTTATAAAAATCAAAGGAACAGGACATACCTCCTCAAACAAGGCATAAAAATAGCTAAGTGATGGGAATTCATTAGCGAAGAATGCAACATGGGAACTTCTCAGAAATTTGGACTGCAGTATTAAAGAGAAACATGCTTGCTTGTCTATGGATTAGCCTTCCCTTTTTCAGTTTAGATGGCTTTACTTTGTAAGCTCCAGATGATGAGGATTTTAACTAATGCCGTATTTCTCCCTCTCAAAATGCATAATCTCTGCCATGAAGTAACGTATTCTCAGTTCTATCCTCCTGTACAATACTTTGCGCTCCATCTGACAATCCTTATATGCCAAAGAGAAAAAAAAACCCTGAGCTGTGCAATGATGTATTCTCCATGCTGGAAGCAGCCAGTTTACCTAACTCTGTATGTTTAAAACCAGTATTGTTCAAGCTTACAACACTCACAGAAGTCTCCCAGCAGGGTGAAACATTAGAAAGATGAATTTATGACAACTTAATTACCTTTGCATTTTTCCAGTTTGAAATGCATGGAGGAATTTTCCACTCTTGCTGCTCTTTCACAGTCATCTGATTAAGAGAAAAAGCAAAGTCATCTTTAGATTATAGCAAAAGGAAATACTGTTTTCTTTCTCAAAGGCAGCTACGAAACTATTGAAATAAATCAAGAGTACAAAGTTGAGGACACTGCTACAAAACCCCAACTCTTCTTAACAGCCATAAGATGTTCATTCCTGCACTGTAACTTTGCTAACATGGCATAAAGTCATGACAGCTTTTCAACTATCCTCTTAAACTTCTGTCACACAGGCTGGAACTCAGGGGCAGCTTGTTAACATTTGTACATTTAATGTCAGTTTAAATTCTAGTAAACTGACGAACCAACACTACACACCCCTCAGAAGGAGTTAATCCTCAATAACGTAAGTTAGTGTTATCGAGGATTAGCTTAATAGCATTGTCTAAAAGCAGCATCAGTGTATCAAGGCTGAAACCTCACTCAACTCATCCATGCCATGAAAGCATCCAGCAATGCATCCCTGCATAAAATACATGAGAAATCTATTCAACCTTTGATGAGATATGTAGGAACAGAGCTACTTTCACAATTGCCCCCACCAAAAAAAACCCAACCCCACAATTAAAAACCACACAAACCAACCAAAACCCCACAAACACAGCTACCCCACAAACGACAACAGTCTGCACCAGGCACTGAGTTTACCACTTCATTTTACATCAAAAGAACAGCAAGGAGAAGGTGCACAGAACTAGACCAAAGTAGCATTTGTGAATCCATCTAGAATTCAAAACTGAGAACAGCTATGGCATTTCATACCTTTCTACTAGGAGAGTGCATTACAGGTGCTGGAGGAGAAGGTGGTCCACGTGGAATCTTCTTGTTAATTCTGAACAATTAAGAAAACATTTACAATCAGCATGTTATATGGAAATACTCTTCAGAATCTTCTATTTGCAATGAACACATTTTGAATAGTTACTTGAATCTTGGAGGCTCCATAGGGTCCTTCTGCATTTCCACCATCCGAATAACTCTCTGTTTCGCTCCAGAGTTGAATGCAACGCCTTGCTGGGAAGGTGTGTACCTGAATAAAACCATCAAAGCACTCAGTTCTCTGCACACAACTAGATATTCTTTGTCCACCTCCATTTTTACTCAGTTCACTGCTCTAGCTGCATTTTTATCTTATCCACACCAGTTTAAGACTTCTCTGCTATGAATGCCAGGAGCGGGTAACTGCACAGAGGCTACTGGACCGAATGCAGTCGGAGACTGGAGAATCAATTACTCCAGACAGGACATACCTTTCCAGGGCTGTATTCTTCTGTTTCAACCTAGATTCTGAAGTAGAAGAAACAAACTAACAGAGTACACAGAGCATGTCACCATACTCTACCTATGTCTGTGCATCCCTGGAGTGTACTTACAGGTTATTAACAACCTCTTCACATACTTTTTTCAGAATTCACCTCATGTCAAGTCTAAGCCTGCCATGGAATTTTTCTGTTTGTAAGCAGAAAATTATCATAAATGACTATCAGTCTCCTAGTAATTCCAATTCTTTCCAATTGCTTGGTTTTATATGAGGCAAGAACTTTGTTACATGCCTTGTCTTGGCTTGAGACTCCCAGTAAAGATGCTGTTTTCAGGGCTGCATCATTAATAGCGCTCCCTGACAAATTTGTATTTTGTTGCTAAAACAATAACTCCTCCATAAAGTGCCACATGTTAAGATATATTTCAATATACTTCAAACTACATCATCATTAGTGGGTTAATTCAAAATATGTAAGCCAGTTTCATATTACTTCCAGAAGAACAGAATTCAAAAGGAATTTCTGTTCTCAGAAATACAACGACCATCCCAGTTTTATCCAATTTTCTATATAACAACATCTTACACACCCTGGAGCACTACATACCGAATGTACTGTGCGGGAGCTAGTTTGTCAGCTGCTCGAACCGGCATGGCTGCTGCGACTTTTTGGGAGACTGATTTCTCCAAGGCTGCTCTTGTCTTCTCTGTTATCTGAAAACAAAAGCACCACAGTATGCACCTCATCACATGTGCAAGACATACAATAGACCACCAACAACTAGGCACATCAGTGCATAGAATACCTCTCTAATTGCCTCCTCGTCCGGTCTTTGCAGTTCAGGATCATCCACGTTCATAACCTCTTTTGGCACAAGATCTGTGTATTTGCTGTAAATAACCTGGAACACATTATATTTTATTAATGCTGGTGAATAGGAATAAATGTATGTATATTAAAGGAAACATTTCAGACCTAGATTATACTGTAGGTACTAATTAAAACTTGTATACAACCTTAAATGCATTACAATTACATATTCTTCAATGACTCCCATAAACCAAGAATATACTCTGGACCCTGTTTTACAGATATTATAATTGAAGAAAAGAAGCAAGTTGATTAAATATAATTACATATATCACTCTCAGAGCTGGGATTAGACACCGGTTTCCTGCTTCCCTTTCTTATTCATTTCCTTTTTCACGGTGCCGAAGACAGATAAAAACAAAAAAAATATCACATTTGTAATTCTGTTTTCAAGGATTAAGAGTGTAAGATACAAGTCTTTAGCGTCATCATTATGTTTGCTGTTTTCTTAAAACAAAACAAAACAACAACACCTCCCCTCCAAAAAAAAAAAAAAAACAAAAAAAAACAAACCCAAAAAACAAAAAACCCCACTTGCAAAATCTGTCTTTGACACTTTCCCTTTTATAGGTGCTTCAGTCTTCATACAACATGCTGCTGTCAGTAGCTTTAGGCTCCAATTTTAAATATAAGGAAAGTACACTATTAGATGACTACAGGAAAAAAAATACTGTATCTCATTAATGCTTCACATTTCTCCAACAAAATAACATCAAAAAGTCTTAGTTCAAATGGTTAAAAGTCATTACAACTGTTATTTCAAGTTCATTACAGAGTGTTATGTCCAACTATAAAACTGACATTTAGCCTCAGCATTAATTTGTCACACAAGAGCCATTTACTGCTTCTCAACCTTCACTCCTAAAATTTTAATCCTTTGAATTGGTATCAATAATATCCTAGCTTCTCAGATGCTGAATGAAGGACGTCTGAAGAGCAGCGTTCCTCTAAGGTAATTAACTCTAAGTCCAAGTGTCTTGCTGCATGAAGAACAAAGTACACTGAAAGAGCTCGGAGTATCCCAGAAGAAAAAGGAAAATAAGATAAGCCTAAGAGGTGCTCTCAAAACTACAATACACTGAGGTACAAATGAACTACATGAACTATTTAAACCCTGAAGTATTGCATGCAAATGGCAAGCTGCATAACATAGATGAAACTAGCCTGAAAATACATAAATTTCTGTTTCCATCAAAAACTTGATGCACTTGCATGTTCTGAGTCCTTTCTTGAGGTGATATAGACAGGCAGATAAAGATGTTGCACTTTGTTGTTCTTCTAGATATTTACCTTATTTTAACAGTAAGGTTGAGACATTACTAATCTAAGATAAAGGGGAGACTCACTGTTTCATATTGTAATATGCCCATCCACTACCATTTACCATCTATGAAATTTAAAAGGAAGTATCAGTCTGTTTCAGATATTTCATTTTGATTGCTACCAAAAAGCAGAATCTCCTCCTACGCAGAAACGAAACGCTCAATTTTTGGTGCAGCTACACGATTCCCTCTCTGGCTGGGGCAGCCTTAACAGGCAGCCATTAGAAATCTGCATGGCACTGACATCAGAAAGAGAACAATCTTACCTAATTAGTTGTGTAAGATACTGTAGCTCATATAGGATTTAGACATCAGAGTTTCACAAGACACCTGATGCATGACAGTGACTTGACAGAAATTTCTTAATTTGTAACATATAAATTCCTCCCTTCAATATTTTATTCTGTATATCCAATAGAGTCCTGTACCATGCTCATCAATCCTACATGTAAATCAAGAAGCTACTGCCAAGCACTGCAGTATTAATTCATTTCTTGTCAAAGAACAGTTTCTCCATAGGAAGCATGTAACATTTCAGCAGTCATTACAATTACCTGGTTGTAAGTCTGGCACATACACCAGGGAAAAAAATTGGTGATAAGCTCTCAAACCAAGCTCTGCTACGAAGGCAAATACATTATAAGACTTTTATAAGACACTTTTGATTAGTTATATTTATCTTCTCTTGACCTGCTCCACTGCTGTGACGTGAGCTTCTTCAACAATTGAACTACTCTCTTGTAAATATTTCAACTGAATTCACAATCTGGACAAAAAACTATAGGTAAGATTTGTTTTTCTTTTTTCTTCCTCCTTTAACATCTAAGCCAAAGCCTTGGGCCACAAAGAAGAAATTCAGCTCCTGCACAGAAAAAATCATCCTTGCCGTAAAAGAAGTAATGGATCTAATTGATTTCACTCTCTTCAATCTTAATAAAAAACACAGGAAGCAATCATATGTCCTTATTTTCCTAATAAGGGGACAGAGCATCAATCTTGCCAAAAATATATCAATATTGATGGATTATTTTAGCCTGGCTTTTAGTAATGTGAGTAGAGAAAGTATTGGAAGAATCTATAGCAACACAAGAGCTAACCACATAGCTGTGCTGGAAATCCTTCATCTGGACAACCAGATGGAACTCCATCCTTGGATCCATACGGTCACGCATTCAGATTTGTCAACGTTATCCAGCATTTTTTGTCTAACAGGCTTTCTGCCAGCCCTAAACATGAGGCTTGTCACACTATCTCTTTTACGTCGGCATTTTTCAAGTTAAATTCTCTGAAGCAACTATTTTTTAAATATGTAAGGGACCAGATGCAAGAGAGATGAACACTGTAACAGTAGAAACTGCTGACAAGCCATCTAGATAGAGGGTCTGGGTGATGGAACTGCTGCCTCTACAAGAAGGCAGAATACTAAATTCTGCTTTGAAAATCATTAAGCTGTAGCAAAAGCAAAATTTGCTTCTTAACTCAGACCAAACCAGTAGCTCATACAATAGGGTCATAAACTCCATCTCATTTCTGGCAGGCTGCTAAGTAACTGGTTCTCTTAGCTCTAGGTATTAAGTTTGAAGAAATATTTGAATTATGACTGCAGCTCTCAGGACGATAAAACTTCTCCGTGTAATCCTACTGACACTGTACTATTAGAAGTTCTCTCTTACAAAAAGTATTACACATTATTCAAGTCAACATAGATCTCTGAAGAACTGCTCCCTGTGACACACCTGCCAATACTTTCTCCTGCAAAACAGATCAAGCAGTAGAAGCTTTTGTTTCAAATATCTAATTTTCCTCCCGTTTTACTTCCCCTTGAACCACAATACTTAATCTTTTTAGTCTCTGGCATTTATATCCAGCTGCATGCAATCAGAACCAAGCTGACCCAAAAGGCAGAGCTTAGGTTTAAGAGACCCTAATTCCAGTTCTACAGAGCCCAGTTTTGGAAAAGCCACGTACCTCTTCCATACACAGTAAGTATGGCTACCAAGTAAGAATACCACTGCTTCTTTATAGATGCCATATGGGAAGTTAATGAATGCTGGTACAGATCTTCATGAATCAAATGACAAATGTTAACATCTTAAATTTAACTTCACTTGTTCCAAGTATTTTCCTAACTCTGAACTAAATAAGGCACAGCAAAAGATTAGTCATTTTTGCCTGAAGTCTATTATAATTTCTAGTTCCTTTTCAAACATAATTGGATCCCAAACTGAACAGTTCTATTATATGCAAGTTAAATCTGCTCCTACAAGTAAGTAAAGATATATCTGACAAGTTGTAAAAATGAGGGTTTAATGACACTACTTTTTTTTTTTCCCCCTTCTGATTTGCCCTATAGCTTCCCCAAAACTCAGTCTCATTATCACTTCTTGTCTACTTATATGCTCTAAATTAGTTTTTATGCTTTAGGTGAAGTAAAATTTCTATTTAGTATCAAACATTTAGTCACAAAATTCTTTAAAAGTAATTAACGTTTTAGCACCTTCCTCTTGACAAATTCTTCAAGACACTACGTAAAATGTGACTGAACCTCAATGCAAGTCCCCTCAACAAAAGTATTGCCACTGCTGTTGTTTCTGTTCAGTTTGACTACTTTCTACCACATGACAGCATGGAGTCTGATACGAATTTATTTTTTCTAGAGTAACTGATGATGCACAGGATGGAGATGTACAAGATGCAACACTTAAAAAATACAAAATCCTACTGTCATTATCTTTTTGCAACTTTGGCAACTGTAGGAGCAATTTAAAACAAACAAAAAAAACCAAAAACAACCCATCTGCTAAAAAAGAAAGATTTTTCCAGATATTCTTAGAATGCTCACCCCTCCCCCTTTTTTTTTTTTGAGATAAAGTTTATCTTTTTTTTTTTCTGTTTCATAGGTTTTCCCCTTGCCTCATCTGCAGTAAGACATGGGGCATATTACATACTGCTAAGCTTTTCAAGGCACCCTAAATTACAGAAGAAATTAAATTATTTTGAAAACAACTATTCATATCTATTAATTAAACCACCCTTTGTAGTTAACCCTCTTTTTAGATTTTCTTTGGGTTACCCTATTCTATACAGGAAATGCTTTCTGTAACAAGCAGTTGGTCATACAATTGATTCTACATCAGCAGTTTTCCAGCCCCAACACAGGCTTAAAAGAATGAAAGGTTTACGGTAGTCTGCTTTGTTACATTTGAAAAGGCAGATGTAAATACTCCCCTCAAAGTGTGTTTAGGAGACCCAAGCACCTGGTCTTCATAATAGTAGTAAGGACTTCAAGGTAAAGTGTCATTGCAAAGAGATGGTGAAAGAAAGATTAAAGGTGGTTCCCATTTAACTTGATGAGAATCTTGCCATTGCTGAACTCAGCACAAGAGTTTTGGACCATAACCCCTGGCAATACTTTCTGCTGCAATTTAAAAAAAAACAACCAAACAACAAACAAAACCAAACAAAAACCAAAGCACTCAACAATACTGAAAACAGCCAGAAGCACCAAATGTTAGATTAGTAAAACACTACTACTCTGAAAGCTTAACTGTGTTTTCTGTCTTCTTTTTTGCTCCCTCCCTCTAAACACTGAAACAAGGCTGCCTGTCATCAGGCCTGTTTTCAACTTTTTGCCTTCACTGGAAAGCTCTCTAACAAAACTTCCTAAGCTATCAAGAAAGTTTTGTGTAGAAACTCTCAACATTTTTGCCTTACCTTTTAATTACTCTTAACTGCATAACAGAAAAGATGACACAGTAATGCCAGTCAAAATTCTCATACCCATTAGAAATTATTCCAGTTATTCCATAACAGGATAAAAATCCATTTGGCTAAAAGCAGACCAATGAGTTGAAGTATACGCAATGTGCACATACAAATTCTCCAGCTATAGTGCCGGTCAATGTATTTGAAAAAATATTACCTTGTCCTTTGATTGTCCTTGTCGAGCAATTGCATCGTATTTTATTTTTCCTTCTGCATCCACCTGAATAGCCAAAGCATTGGACATTTTCTTCTTTCGGCCCATATCCAATGGATATTGTGCCACATGAATTTCTGGGAAAGCACCTCCATCTCCAAAATCCTACACATAAGAAAAAGTAGTGAATGACTGAAGAACAAACACATGGCGTATCATCTGCAGTGGTAGGAAATTCAACAAAAGAGTGGACTGATTTTAACTTACACTTATTAAAAGACACCAAAGTGCACAGATATCTTGTAGTAATTATTCCTTGTACCGAGCAAAAGCCTGTATCACTGACTAGAATGTGCAGGCACTGCTACGCTACAGACAATACATGATTAAGTATTTCATTCACATGCAAGTTATTAAGCAGAACTTCAAACATGTACTTTCTGCAATAAAGCAACTGTGGAAATAATAAAATTACAAAAGCAGCTTTTTAAATGAAAATTTCTACTGATTATTTGTTGCTTTTCACACCATAATGGAGAAGTTAAAAAAGCTTTCCATTCTTTTCAAAGCCTATAGCTCATAGTTTTACAACGGCGTGAATGCCAAGCTATCCCATTTCCCTACTGTGACGTGTGAATACACTGAAAATTGGTCCAACACCCAACAGCCTAATATTCTTAAAGCATCTCCCTCTCCCTCTGTTGCAATGGCACTGCTTATGTGGATATGTTTGATAACAAACCAGATCAAAGAACGGGTATGATCGGTAGATTGATCTTCCCCCATGCTCACCACATGAGCAAATAGTTAACACCACTGCAACAGAGACTGCAGACTGAGGCTGGAATGAACTACTAGAACACTTCCTTCCAATGAAGAACATGCTTATGCCATCTTTCATTGTTCACTGAAACACTGCTTCAGTTATTTAAAGTCTTCCACTGGATGTCCCACATTCAACAACTAGTTACAGAATCAATGCTGAAGTAATCAGCCAGAACAGAAGCCAGTCATTCCTCAAAATTTTTTGCGTAACTCTTGATCTATTAAGAACAACTTTGGTTTTTTCCAACAATGACACTCCAGGATCACTGGACAAAAGTTATGCTTTAGAAACATTTACCACTCTTGAAAGAATCTGCGTTTGGTTATGAGGCAGAAAGAAGTCCGTAACAGTCTTTGAGATGTGTATCACTTTGTGGCCCAGCGATGCTGGAAACTTTTTGAACACCTTCACCACCTGACTTCTTAAGAAGTTATTTTGCTAACATTTAGAAAGAATAAGCACTAAAATATTACCTTTAGTAACCAACAGTGTAGGAAGGGAACCCTACACTGGGCATAATAAAGGTATAATTTTCAACATCACATACTTTATTAAACGCTACCACATAAAACTGTTTTCTTTTAGGGAACCACTGTTTGAAGCCACCTTATCTAGTGGCTCACAGTGGAAAAATTAAATGAAAGCAGTTTTCTAATTGGAGCTATACATCTGTATTTTCCTTTATCTTTTAACACTTTCATCTTAAATTACGTTAAACTGGCAAGGATTACAGCTAAATACACCCATCGTTCAAAACCCTTTTTCCAGTGACATATTGAACAATGAGTATCTGACAAATTTTTAAGTTTCTTTCCAACTCGTAACAATTTTCTCCCCCAACAGCAGCTTTTGTTACACTAAGAACAGAATACACGAGTGTTCTCTCCTGTGATGTAAACACGTTCAGTTATGCCAGCTATAATCTGGAACATGTTTTTAACAAACAGACAGAGGAACAACACAGATGTCTTTCTCAAGAGGATCCTTGCATTCATAGATTGTAAACTGAAAGGTCCATGGACCTATTTCCATACTACAACACAACATCCTCTGAAGAGAAGGATCCTTGTTACACCCTGTGTAACACCAAATGTTTTAAGCAATCTGGTGAATTAGAACAACTTACTTCAACCCAAGAAAATATATTGAGCAGTCTGGATGGAAATGCTGCACATGGTAAGGCTTTACACAAGCTACACTCAAAACGCTCAGAGTTTATTTCTACTCCAGAAATATAATTCTCCCCACACCATTTGCAGACACTCTACTACAGTGTGAATTTAAATACCTACCTCTAGCACCCGTGGTATCCATCCCTTCCGGTAACCATATGGGGGAGGTTCCCTTCGCGATGAGACCAGAGCAGTCTGCCTGGATCTTTGAGCTCTCGCTCGTTCTTCTAGTTCTAGCTGGTCTTGAGACAGCTGGGTTGGAGCTGGTAAAAAACTGTACATTCGCAGAAAACCACAAAAAAAAAAAAAAAAAAAGACAAACATAAAAAGTTAATTCATAATTTCACTCAGTGACACTCAACTATGCTTCAGTCTACTACTAAATTACTACTTTCTCTACAATCATGCTATACAGATTAAGAAACAGTTCATGAAACTTGAGCATTCCGCTCATAAACCTGAGAGCAGTAACTTCTGAGATTACAGGGACAAAAGCAACACATGCTCTCTCAGCATTCTGTAAGATTCCTGTAAAAACTGATGCTAAATCCATCCACATGTTTAAACAGGACTGTGACAATACCCATTCTCCAACAAGAATGCCACATGCAACTGTGTATTGTTTCCAAGACTACGGAGCAGAAAAAGAACACACACCCCTAGTCCCAACGACTCTCCCCTTTCCTTCTCTCAAGGCAAACGTCCACAAAGAGATCTGTCAACGACACCCCCATCGCTTACGGCCAGATACCTCCTGGCTAAAGCCAAGAAGTCGAACCCCAATTTCGTGACTTCCCATCTTCAGCTCATATAGACTACGGAACCCTTTTACATGTTTATTAAGGAAGCGTCCACCTCGGAGAAAGCCAGCATTCCAGGGCGCTCCTGAGCCTTGCGAGAGACGCAGCAGTTTGTAACAAAGACCTCCGACCCTCGCTCACGGTACGGCCACCTCACCAAAACCCCCACGGACCCCACCACCCCCACCCGAGGCGAAGGAGCTCCTTCTCCCCGCAGAGAACAAGCGGAGGAGGCAGAACCCTGAACCACCAGCGGCAGCGCCGAACACCCTCCCCCCCCAGAGCAGAGCACAGCCGGG
>NW_009919225.1:0-8933 GCF_000696875.1 Nestor notabilis
ACAACATGCCACAGTGAATTGCTTGGGACAGACATGCCCATATGTTCATGGGTTTATAATGAGACTAAATGCAGACAAGTAGGTTATGGGAGTATCAAAATCATGCAGTCAACTACTAACATTCCAATATATAGAATCATAGAATCAACCAGGTTGGAAAAGACCTTCCAGATCATCAAGTTCAACCTCCACCCTGGGACTTCCAAGTCCACCACTAAACCATGTCACTAAGGGTCTTGTCTACATTTGAACAGATAATTCACTCATTTCCAGCTCCCTTGCAATGGGGATGTTTTCTATTCAAACACAGAGGACAAGTGGCTGAATGAATGAGCTTTCTCCTACCCCTGTATCCTTACAAGACATGGATGAGGAAGAGACCATACTTGGTCATATCACATGACCAAGAGTTCTTTACAGTTGGCCTTCAGGTAATTTGAGGATATTTTCATACAGAAAACCAACTCTAACTAGAATAACATGGATTGATGACAGTAAGGACAGAGACAACTTTTGGAAGTGTTTAATGAGATACTTAGAAGAAAGGTGTGGAAGAAAGACAATAGGGAGTAGATAAAAGAGGAACACATAGAAAGGCTATAGCAATAGTAAACAATTAAAGCTTGCAACACTTTGATGAGGACTACCTGATCCCAAAAAAAATTACTGGGAGAGTGATGGCAAGCAGTGTCTTACTTTGCATGGAGACTGATTTTGTGCAGTATGCAATTCCAAAGACATAAAGAAGCCCTTGGGCTTCCTACTTTCAGTGGGTGGGAATAGGCTCGCCTCAGAACACAATCTAAAAGACATTCCTGATCAAATTATACCTAAACACAGTCATTTTTCATGGTGTCCTGTAATTGAAGACAGCTGCCTGTTTGATGTGTGGTAAGTGAGGCTGTCCTCTGAAACCTCTGGGTGTAAACATCAGGTAGGTCTTGCAAGCCTGTGTGGGTCTTCCTTCATGGAAAAGAACAGCAGTGGCCTTGCTACTGTCTTGAAATCTGAGGCAGGCAGAAGCTTCCCCCTTAACATGTGGGAAAGGGTATATACAGTAAGTTGCTCACACAGCTGCATCTCCTTATTTCCAAAATCTTACTGAACCACAGTTAGACTTATGCATAGACAACAAATGGTATTTTATTACTGGTTGTTCTCACCAATGAAATTTCTAGAGCAAAGTTAATCCAGTTTGCTGCTGGATTGTCAGAGAATTTCTCTACACCTAAAGGTGCTTCAAAACAAGGAGGATTACTCAGAAAATAATTCAGGTTAGCATGCAAAAATTTATCTTGGAAGACAATATGTCCATGCCCAGGAAGCCAAGGCCCTGAGGAGCACTGGGAAGACTTTCAGTAGGTTTCTGTTTCAGATCTGTTTTGCTGGGGAAGAAGCCCCAGGAGCAGGGAGCAAGGAGCTGGAGAACCAGGCTCTACCTGCAGTAGAAAGGCTGCTGCTTGGTCAGTGCTGTCACCCTGACAGACATGCTTTCCTAGACTACTGCTCAATATCAGTGTGGTTGACTGAGTAAAGCCCCATGAATTCTCCAGTAACACATCTTTCTTTGAGGTCATGGTCTTGACCTGGGACCATAGGACATTCAATGGTAACCTGTGATTTTGGATGTGATAACTCCAGGAATGCATCTGCTTTTTACCTTCTTCCTCCCTAGAAGTGCTTACACAGTGCTGACTGAAAATCCACCTCCTACTTTAAGAGAAAATTTACCCTTTTCCCAAATAAAGAGTAGTTATTTTGAAAATGTAATTATTTTTTTTTTATTTGGCTATGAATACCTTCAACCTACTTTTATGCAAGGCTTTTCAAAAGTAGGTTAATTCAGTGGAATTTCAGGTATACTTTTTACTTATGGAGTTAAAAAAAACCCTCTTAAGTCTCCTTCTTTACCACAATCCAGTCTGATGTGCAGGCTATAGTGACCTATACTATCTATATGATCCTTTCCTCTTTTCTGATTGCAGTTGCCCCTTCCCCTTCATGGAACATTTAATGCTGAATTGACATAAAATGTATAACAATTGGAAAAGTCTAATTATTCTAAAAAAAGATGCAAGTGTTGTCAGTCAAGAAGTAATTTCTGTATTTCAGTTAATGTCATTCTTTCCAAATGGCAGGAAAGCTTTGCAGTTCATTGTGTAGGTAAATGTCTCTGGGCATTCTAGAAGAATGGATTTGATTGTCAGATAGTCAGAGATGAATTGTTTTCCAGTTATTTCTAATGATGATAATAGAGATTATATTTTGATACTGTAAATCATGAGAAAATGCCTTGTCTGACAAGAGTTACTCCCTATTGTTTTCATTGACAATATTCCCATCATTGCTGTTTCTGTACTGCCTCCCCCTCATACTTCTTCACCATTTCTTACAAAAATGAGTCAAACTAGAGTTTCTACCTCTCCCCATTCTTTTGCTGCCTCTCCATTCATTCTCCCTTCCCTGTCACTGTCTGTCTCCAGTTCTGAGGACTGAAGACTGTTATCTGACTCTCATCCCTTTGGTCCCTGCTATCTCAAGCTTCCTTTCCTTCTTTATTTCTGTTCTCATTATCTCAGCCTAACCTTCAACTCTGTTGGCTCCTGTTCCACTGCCTGCGAGCATGCTCTTGCATATTCTACATCAAAATAAGGCTTCTTTATTCACTTGCCCAGTTACAATCCTATCTCCTTCCTCACCTTTGTTTTCAGATCACTATGGCCAAGATCCAAAGATCTATTTAGGCTCTTGACTTGTCCTTGAGCACCTAAAAGTATTCTGAGTGCAGTCCTGCATCAGTTTTCCTCCCTTAGTTCTCATGATGCCCTTTTAAATGTCTGTTGCACCTTCCCTGCTCTTCAGTGACAGCTGAATTCATTTTCTGGGAAGCAACGATTATATGTTTTGGTTCTTTATGGAAGGGACATTGTAGCAGCTAAGCAGGATGTTCTTGAGCTCCTACAGCTCCAACATTGCTCCCCTAACGTTGGCTACTTCCAATATGGAGCTGAGAGGAAACTTCTCACTAAGTCCATATTGGACTAGTCAACACAAATTAGTTAACAAGAATAAAATGAGAAATTGAGAGTAATTCCCACATTCATTGTATTCTCCCTCCATCAACAAGGAATCTTCCTATATTTTAACAAGACAATAATATTATGGCCTATTCGACCCTGTGATTCTGCAGCCAGCTAGACTCCTAAGCTGAACTAACTATTAGGACAATGACATACATGACTGATTCACAGTAAGCATGTTTTAGGGTTGCTAATAAGCTTTGTTGTGCGAAGACAGTGCCCAGACCACAGAGGAAACGGGAGCAGCTTTGCACAGAGAACAGAGGCTGATGGAAGGAACTCTGCCAGCAAGCATGGAGAGAAAGACATTCCTGCACCATTTTCTTATATGCTTTTTTTTTCCCAGATATTTTCCCCGAAAATCATATTATAAACAATAATAAATAGCTGAATATAGTAAAAAAGTGATGGACAATTCAGGTCATGGAAAGAAAACATGATTTTGTCATTCCATAGTGCTATTAAATAAAAAATGATCTCAAAATCTGGATTTCCTTTGCTTGCTCTTGTGATGAAAGCTGATAAATGTCAATAAGCTTTCCAAGAAAGTCCAGATTCATTTGCGCCAATAACGTGAAAACTCCCTGTGCAATAATAAATTTGGAAAGTAATTTATTCTTAAGATTGAAGTCTTAGGCTGCAGGGGTAGCAGCACTGAAGGTTCATACTTTTTGTGTTTTCCCTGAAAATGGAAAATAAATAACTCTGTGGCAGCCTTTTTGATCTCTATTGAAAACTCTAAAAGGCTTTGAGATACAAACAGCAAGCTCCCACTCACTACCCTCACCCCTTTTATGTGGTACCCCAGATAAATGTGAGGTCACTTATCTCTCTCTGAGGAGAAATTCCTTTACAATTGCAGAGCTAGTGCAATGCTCAGAAGTAGTACTTGGATCGTTAAGGTGCTGAAATAGCCAGTGCTGAAACATTCCTCTGAACTGCTGACACCTCTTTATGAACTAATAGGTCAGGCATGACAGTGGGATGCAGGAGATTGCATTTTCATTAGAGTTTTTTTGTGCATTAGGATTTAATTTCATGTTTGCCACCTTCCAAAATCACTAAAGTACAATAGATTACCATGCATCGTGTGTGTGTATGCACAGGAGACAAAAAGCAGGGGAAACAGTTCTTTATCTTTGTGGTCTGTGCACTATTTGGAAGTGATGAGACCTGGGCTTCATTCTCTGTTACTATTAATGTTTATGAGTTTTATATTTAGTAATCACTGAATAAATGTATGTTATCAATGCTTCAAAGACAACATCATTCAGCACTGAAGTGCTTCCAGGCATCCTTAGACCTCTGGGCACTTAAAAGGATTTATGCTTTGGAAAAGATAGGTATCTAGGGATCCCAAGTACCTTTTTGGTGAGAAATATATCTATAACGTGCAATGTTTTAAGCTTTTGACCTGCTTGCCCAGAAACAGAACTTTGATTTCTTGCTGCTGACAATCCACACTCATTATTGTTTATATCTTCTCCTGTGGGAGAAAACCAAACAAATAAGAAATAATCTTTTAAGCAGCAAGAAATCCGCTTGTGATACTGTTATTTATTGCATTTTATGGATACTGGATCAGAAGAAAATGATTATCAGAAGTCACCTAAATGTTTGGTTGTATTCAACCTTCAGTGAACACTGGCTCTGATTTGGGATATGTGCTATTTTTGGTGCTCTGTTATGTTATTTGATATCTGGAGTTGGTAAAGTACTTGAAAAAGGTGAAGTTTTCACGGAAGTACTCTCAGTCCCATAGCATTGAAGGTCACAGGGCTTTCACAAATAAGAGAATGGAGATAAAGAGGAGCTGGCATGTGTCCTGGAAAGATCCTCTTAATGGATCAAAAGAACGGACTAACTCACTAAGCAGTCATTTAAGAAATGGTTCAGAAACTAGGGGTAAATTGAGCTTTCGGTAAACTTTTTTTTTCCCTCTGTGGAAGAAGTAAGACAGCAATAAATACTGAGATAGAGTTACTACCCTGTGTATCCAGTGGACATACACAAAGATGGAAGAATGAGAAAGAAATAGCAGAAAAGCAGACTTGTATCAAAGTATTCTTGTTTTGATTTCCCCACCATCCTCAGATATTCAGACCTGATACTTCTTCTGGCTAGTTCTGGGACCAGAGCAGCTGTATATAACACAAGGAATCATGCCAAGAACAATTTGTGTACAGAGAAGGGCAGGATCTGCCACATTTGTGTTACTCCCAGCTACTATGGAAACTTCTTAATTCACCGACGGCTGTGCCTGCTGGGGAAAATAGCATTTGGAGCACCCTGGAGAGCATCTGGAAGTGGTGGTGTCTGCTCCAGCTGCTGATGCTACAGCCTGTCATTCTCTAAAACATCCAATACAATTTGGCAGAAACCTGCAATATCTCTAGGGTATAACCTTAAGCTATTACATTTCTATTTTCTTACAAAACATTTGTGAAGGCATGCTCCGCCTGAAACACAGGAATCCAAGCCTGGCAAGAAGAGAACTTCTTCAGTGCCCCAGTCTGAGTGAGCTTTCGTATCAAGAGACTGAACACCATCATAGGGAGAAACAATTCACCATTTTAATAAAGGGTGGATTAAGAAGAATTTTTGGGCATGTTGAAGACTTTTTAAAACAAAGGGTCTTGGACATTGCAGCTCATCTAATTTCTCAGCTGGAAAGGCTCTAGTTTGCTTATGGATGCTATTGCCCATTGTGGTTAAATTAAAAACACACACTGCTTGAAGTGTAATTGTTTTAGGAGCCAAATTTCATAGCTCTTCTGTAAAACAGCAGACGCCAAGCCCTCCTGCAAAGGTGGGAGGGATACACTGCAGAGCGAAGGCGTTCAAATCAGAAAATTTGTGCTGATACTAATGCTTTATCCATTACTTGCTCCATTTCATTTTAATCACCTGAGTTTGTTTGATCCAGGGTGATGTAGGAGGAGGAATGAAGGAATCCAATTACTACCATATCAATTCAGCAAAAATTAGAAATAAAAAAGAAATAGAATACTTAGTAAGTTTTTCTTTTTAAATAATACACTGATGACCTGTCTAATCTGGAAAAGGGGTTAAGAGTGACTTTCATCGTACTCCTGTTAAAAAAGAAAATGCTCAGAAAGTGTAAACAGGACCCTGTATCAGTTTTGGAGAATTGCTAATTTTTATCAGTCATTTAATTGTTGTGCTAATGATCTAAATTGACTATGGAAAAAAATACTTGTCAGATACTTGCTTTCTCTCAGCAAAACTGATAACGGTTGAAATTCTTTTCATGCTGCAAGAAAAAGGCACTGGCTGAATGCATCCAGAAGTGAGTAAGGGTGTATTTTACTTCTTACAAAAGCAGAACTACTGAAACTTATATTGTCACGCCAACAAAACACTGTGAGGGTATGTAAATACTCAGTTTCTGAGCCAGAGACAACTTTAAGTTTGCTATCTTTTCTTCCAGCAGTTATTTGACACTTCTGGGTTTGGTTCTGCATCTGCTGAAGATGTAAATCCCACTTGGTTGCTGATGTGGAGGTGCTCCTATCACCTACCTGGGCTTCTCAAAGGAAGCCTTACTTTGCAGGCCTAAGGACCAAAGGTATTTGATTAGAGGAATGATGAAGAAGGCCAAACTGTAGTCATGTAGTAAAGCACAATAGAGTTAGGCAATAGAGTTAGGCAGTCATTAGCAATCTGGAATTTTATGAAATCAACAGTTTCTCCCTGCTGCTGGACTGGCTAAGGGGATACATTTTCCTGATACCAGTCATGCAGACATCCCTAGACAATGAAGTAAAATCCATCAGAGCAGCCCTTTCAGCAAAGGCAAGGAACTATTACATTTTTTTTGGCCAGTGGAAGAGATCAGATACTTCTTGATGTCCAGCCAGATTTGGACATTAAATGAGATTAGGATTTTCTTCTTACTGCTGTTAAAACCCAGGCTGGATCAAAGTTATTTCTGCAGTTGTCAAAATACCTATTTGCTCTTTATTTTCCAAGTCTGCCTCTTTTACAGTCCAGGAAGCATGACCGCTAAACCACAGAGGTGAACCTGCACTAGAAATACTTCTCCAGATTGCTTTACTTCAGCATTATGTCAAGGGAACAGAGCATCAGCATATTGAGGTCAGGTTCATTCTGTTACCTGTTTTGTGTCCATCGAGGCTGTCTTCATATACAGTGATGTCCCATACATTGTAACTCAAATTTACTGAGTGGGGACATAGCTTGCTTATGCCCTGCACTTGCACGCAGTAATAATTGTCCCATTAGCGCTCTAGGCACATGTGTCTGCTAGCCAAGTTGGCAACTGGCCTTGTCTTTTAAATTCCCTTCTCAAATTATTCAAGCTTATCCGTATCAAGTATCTGTATCAGCATTATCCATGCTTAGTTCACATCTGGGCTCTGAGGAATCAGACTGCACAACCATCTTTGTGTTGACACATGGAGAGTAACATTTCAGAGTCTGTCTTAATGAAACATTTTCCACAGTGCTATAGACTGGTAGAAAATGAAGTAATATTTGCTTAGGAAAGAAAGTTTTCTTTTTGCAAGGAGAGAGCTTGTCTTCTGCTGACAGGAAGATAAGTATCTAAATCTAGGTGTGCTCTTTCTGCTGCCAGCAGCAAGCCAGAAGGGTGTGCTTCTTGCCCATTAGGGACAAAGATACCATCAGCTGAAGTCTGTTCTGGCCCCTGGCTGCCCTTGCATAAGCTCTGGCAGCAGGTGCTATGCAAGGGGTAGGCAATGGTAATATTCCCTACAAAAACAGGAAAAGCAGCTGCATGTAGGTATAAAACTACAGACATGATTTAATACAGTGCATGTTTCCTCAATGGCCTTAATCATAATGTAAATTATTTCAGCATATTTGTTGTTATGTTAATGTTCTCATAAGAGACAAAATGTTGCTTAGGTTTGTTCATATTGATTTAATGTTTTTTTTTAGTACTATCATCCTTTTGCCTAAAGATAACTAGTGCTGAATGTACTTATGTAATTCTCTTGAGAGAAGGATTAAGTTATTGTTTTATTCACACTATTAGAACATGTTATGTGAAATAGGACAATTACAGTTGGAGTAGTGGATGGGCACCGAAGCATGACATGGCAGATTTCCCATCAGTACATCATTCTCTGTACTTCCCTTTGACATGTGCCTGGCTTGCAGGGTGTGCAGCCTGGTTGGGGTAATCCTGCAGGGTACATGAGTCCCTGCCCTTCGAAGCGAGAGCTTCTGCATAATCATGACACTGGTTTGAGCTGGTGGGAGGAGGAGATAACAAAGAAGGCAGAAGAAAAATGAAGCAGCAAAGGGAAGATGAAAGATGGAGAAATAACATATTTTACCTTCACATGTGCACATTTAACAATTTCCTTTCAGGAATTTGGCAGATTGCTCTCTTCATTACTTTTTATTTTCAATTAATTTAAAAGTTTGAACACTTCATTACAAGATTCATAGGCAGGACAACTTTCCAGTAGCTTGATAATGAGTATTTCCCTGGCTAATGAATCTCCTTGTGGCACTCACTGGGGCTTATTCCACTGATTCATATATTATTTTACACAGAGTCAGTAGCCTCTGGTTATCATTTAATAAAAGATGTTCTGGTTTACTCTCCTCTGCTGTTATGTTTTTGATGTAGTTATGAAGTCTTTCCTGATCAACTCATTCATGATCATTTCATATTTAAATTTCAACCTTAAATGAATACGAAGCACACAGAAAAAAACAAGTCTGATGGACTGTTGCATTTACACAAACACACTCAACCATGGGAACAGGATTTGGTGCTACTCCTCCCAGCTCTCCCATGGCTTGCTGGCATTTTCCAGCTGCCTTCCTCTGCTCTCC
>NW_009919225.1:8950-11757 GCF_000696875.1 Nestor notabilis
CATATCCTTTCTCTGAAGAAAAGGTGAGTGGGGAGAAGTGCCCTTTCTGAGGCAAAAAGAAATAAGTGGCACTGAGAAAACAGGAAGAAAGGGAAAGAAAATAATATGCCATGGCAACAGCTACGTTACTGAAAATCTGCTGCTTTCTGAGCACAAGGTCTCCCCCAGCCCTTCCTTTATCTGCCTTGCCTGCACATTTCAGGCAGTTGCCCAGAAGCTCTGACTGCTGCTGCAGGCTCCTGCTGCAGAGGCTCGAAGGCATCACTGAGGGGCAGGGAGTGCATGTTTGATGCAGTCTAAGAACAAAGCTCTGCTTGAACCTGCCTCTGGGTCAGGGAGACCAGGGCAGGAAAACAGACATTTTACAAGTCACAGTTTTCAAGTAGGTGGAGTGTCGTCAGCTCTGCTGGGCATCTGAGTTGTTTTGATGCTTTTTTATGACATGAATGCTTCAAGCAGATCCCAAATTGTGCCTCCTAATGAGGTGGATCCCACTCAATTTTTTTTGTTAAAATTATTGCTCTTGGCCAAATGTTCACATGCTGGCCTGTGTCCCTGCTTACCTTACGATGGAATTGCATCACACAAGGCACTTGGAAGAAGGAAATATACCAAAAACTATCATAAGCAAGCCCTGAATTTCTCCTCCAGTCACAGGAAACTACATAGAAGATGTTCGGACCAAAGCCCTGCAGAACATCACTTCCTCATATCCCTGCTGCGCAGAAGCCACAAAACACTTCCAATAGCCTGGGGCCAACTCAGGCCTAAAGTGTAAGGTTAAAAGCCACAACCATTTTGTGTTACAGAAAACAAAATAAAAATTGAGGGAAGATCATGTGGCATATGTGGAGTGAAATAATGAAAGCTCGAGAATTGGGCCATGCCTTTCTCTAAAGAAAGGTAAAAACAGACCTTGATGATCCTAACTGTGGAAAAATTCTCTTCTGACCCTAAATCTGAGAATGTTAACAAACAAGACACACTGGGCAAATAATACTGAGACCTTAATACTAATGAGCAGCTGTGCACTTCATTTTCTTTATCCTGTCTCTCATCAATCTTCAGTACTTCAAGAAAGGACAAAAATCTACCTAAAAGCAAGTTATTAAACAAGAAATCTTCTTCCACTAGAAATACCAAAGGTTCATTAAATAATTTGTTAGCACGATCTAAATATGATGCACTTGTGTGCAGTAGGGAACCAATATCAAAAAGGGAGTTGTTGCCTCAGCTAAAATGCAAGTAGGACCAGGGGCCATGTGAAACTGTCCTACAACTTTTGAGCACCCCATCTCAGAAACACCCTTTCTCTGTTTCCCAGAAGAGTCTTCAGTGATCTTATTGTGATGCATGAAAACATTCAGATGAAGATGTTTCTGAGCTTATTCAGTCTATCATCTGGAATCCTGTGTGGTTGGACTCTGCTTTTGCAGGAGGTGATCCGTATTGTGTAGGTTTATGCTGACCAGTGCAGTAATACAAAGAACCTCCCTTATGATGGTGGGTTGGGTGGTTGTATCTCATGAGTGCTCCAAGTCAAACTGCATTGCAAGACCTCTAGCTGGTATAATGACTGCATCCACCTCTACAAAAGAACATAGAGTAACTCCAAATTCTTTGGTGCTGCAGTCAGGATCAGTATAGTTCCTCTGGCAAAGGATTCTGAAAGCTAACTAGCTACTTCGCCTGCTTTTGTGACCCTAGCTGATGTGTTGGCATTGCACTGCATAGATGTATTAGCCTATTTGGAAGCATCTCCAACTAAGTCTATGGTGAATATAATATACACCTAACCTTCAGAAATAGGAGGATGAAATTTTTCCATTTGCTAGTACACTTTCTTTTAATCCAGAGCTGACATTTGGACATAATTCACTTTTGAAGAAAGCTTCAGATATGATTCTAAACTCCAGACCTTTTCACGTCTGCCTGACTTACAGATTCAGATTTTCACTGGTCACATAGCTGCAGCAAAATCTTCAGTTGTATGTGCCATAATACAACATGTATATTATTTAAAAAGTAAAGAATTAAGAGGACCTGCTCCACACTGGAGGTCAGGACTACAGAGCATGTTATGCAGTGGCAAGGGCCTATGGTCAAAGGTGATGTCGCTTCCTTTGTCCTAAAAAGCACGTACATATTTAGCACAAACTTATGCAAAAAGTCTGTGTCATTAAGATTTGCTTTTTTTTTTCTGTGTTGCAACTTGCATGAAAATCAGTGTAGGAGGTAGATTACTTTTCAAGGATAGAGGATTTTGAACTGATTGGACACTTTTTTCATTACACATCTTGTAGAGAAAATAAAGGACTGTGACCCAGTTAGAAAAATTTGCTCTACTGAAAAATCACTACATCCTTTTTGACTGGTTAATCAGGTTGTGTTAAAGCACATGACTCATGCCTGCAGCCAGTTTTAATAATTAGTCAGAAACTCAAGTGAGCAATGCAAGAAGTGAAAACACCAGATGAGGGCATAACAGCAATGAATCCTCGGTTTAGATCTAACACAGAGGATTTACTAGTGAACTTGCATGGACCAAAACACTGTGTATGGTGTACTAAAAAGAAAGACTTACCTTGCACCACTTCCTACTTCTTGCAGTTCAGGAAGCAATAAGTAATATATAATTTCATGTAGAAATTATGTGGTCCTGTGAGAGCTGGTGGGCTGCAGTCCTTGCAGTTTGTGCACCATGGACACCACTCTGGAAGGATGGGGTTGGCCAGGGGATCAGTACAGATTTTAAGTCCTGCTTCCAAGTGAGTTTTACGTGGCCATGCTGCAATGTTTCCCTGCTG
>NW_009919225.1:11788-34239 GCF_000696875.1 Nestor notabilis
TGTATGGTGCCTGAATGCAGCAGAGCTCACTGCTTATACTGCTGTTGGCCTACCGATGAGAAGGATGGGAATGAATGAAGGGCTCAGCAATAATACTAAAATGGAGAATAGAGTGATGTTGCCAGCAGCATCTATCTGAATAGCAGCATAGACAAGTTCATCATCACTCCCTTCCTCTCTTAACCTGGGCTATTCGCACCTCATGGCCTGGAAACACTAGATTTGGTTCAGAGAGGCTATGCAGACAAGCTCTTTTGGAACATATCGGTTTTATCCTGTCCTGCTTCACGACTTGCTTTATTTATGACTTATTCCCCCTGAGCTGCCTTCTCCTATGTATTTTTTTTTTTTTTATTTTATTTTTGGTTCTCTTTGCTTTCTTTTTCACTTCATTCCTTTCCATGCTTTGACCTTTTGCTTTTTTCACACTCATCTCAACCCTTCCTCTTAGGCACTGTCCCATTTTTTTCCTTCCTCTCCTTGTCAGTCACAATCTCCTCACTCCTAAGCAAGTCATGCTTCATTACAGCCTTGCTGCATCTAGTCACCCCCGTCCTCCAAACATCCTGCAATCAGGATAAATCCCTGTACTGGTCTGTAGGATGTAAAGCTGCTCTGCGCAGCATCATTAGGTGGAGGGTGAAGATTATTAACTAAAACAGGCTCCAAAATATCTTATTGTATGGGTATGGATAGTAAGTTCTTCATTCAGGAACTGATACCCTGCTGGGCAGCACTGTGATAGCCAGAGTCCTGTGGATTTAAGCTATTTTCCTGCAAGAAACTGAGTATATGTAAACCTTCTCAAAACCAAAATCTGCAGGGACCTCTTCAACAGCATTTATACACCTTTCAACAGAGGTTCAGGATAGGAATGTGTTCTGCAAAGACTTTCCTTTAGAAAAAAGCTGATCACACTGAGCAATCATCTGTGAAAAGGAAAACAAGCACACCCATGAATAGCTGCTTTTCCTTGACCTCGGAACTGAAAGAGTACTAAAAGCATTTAGGACATATTGTAAATCGTGTACAATGCCCAGCAATGTCCCTATGTCCTTTTATGATGCACTATCTTCTGCTTAAGAGCAGGTATTATCTTAGGGGAAACACTCATTTTGTATTTTACAGAATATTCTGTATTGTACAGTACTATCCCTTATATATTTGAGTGGTCTTATAGATATGCTACATATATGTGTATTATAAAGCTAGGAATAGGGAGAAAAAATTATAATATTTGGTGTTTGGGTTTATTTCTTGTCATTGTTTCTCATAGGAAAATGTCTAGGGACCTTAGCTCCTAAATTTCTCTTTGGAAAATACTTGGTGTAACCTTTGAATGTGAGGAATGAAGAGATTAATTTGAGAATTTGATCTCTTTTTCCTAGAGCAATATTATAGTAACTTGAAGATATTGTTCTGGTACCTTGATTTTTCTCAGGAAACGACATGACAGGCAGGATCCTGGTCCTTCTCATGCATTAAATAATGGCTAGTTTTACTGAGATGTGTGTTTAACTTTGTGACTCATGTATACGGTTGTCTGAAGGTGCATTTTTCATGATATGTTGGTAATAGGATGATCAGTGGTGGGGTAGTAGAGATGGTCTGATGGAAGAGTGGTAGTGGAAATCATTGGGATGATATTGTGGACAATGGAGGTGTTAGCTTTATGCTAGGTGTCCACTGCAGACTTACTATTGCATAGTATTTGTAATAGAGACTCAGGAGGAGGCTGGCTGTGTGTTAAGGACCACCTTGGAAATTATGTAAAGGGAACCAAACCACCAGCATGGAAACATGTGAGCTTACAGGACAGAAATACCTGGCCAAGTAGGGGAAACAATTTCCACAAAAAGGTCATTGTCTTCTGACACCTGATACTCAAGAGATACAAAACACCTTCAAAAGATGTTCCTACGTAATAGACTTAATAACTATTGTATCTTAGAAGTCATGGGATTAATAGTGGTACAGGTTCATAATTTCCCAGTCTCAGTTAAACTCTTAATGCTGCATAAATATTATAGAATCATAGAATGTTTTGGGTTGGAAAAGATATATATAAAGATATATCTGGCTTTACATTTGATTTTGACAAACAAAATTATTTTAAACTGATTCAGCCATTTCTCTGAGTCTTAGAAAAGAATGATTACTGAAGTTCACAAAAGGCTAGATGTGACTTTTCGTATGAGGCATGTTATATAATGCTAGATTCAGTACAGCATACACATATGCTTCAGTGCATTGTATTAAGAATTAGTCTGATCTTCTGTCTTTAAATTGCTGTCTTCCCAATTAAATAAAAATCATGAAATATACTGAAAAGATTTTAAAGATGCCCCTCTCATATGCAGGTGTGAGAAGAGTATTTTCCCTCAGTATATATTTTAGAATGGATTTCAGAAAACTTCTAAATATTGATTTTTCACACTTTCAAATTAATTTGTATAGATGTAATGAGTTTAATAAATTAATGTTCAAAAAGATGAGATGTAATGAAATATACAAAACCTCATACAAATATCATTTCAACAAATAAATGGATTCTTGATAATTGGGTTACACTTCCAAGAGCAGAAGCAATGTACTTCTGAGAACAGAGGGGGGAAAAAATTCTGTTGAAGAAAAACTGTTTTCTGAAAAGATAAGACAAAACTTTTACCTTATTTTTCTGGAGATTATTTCTTATACCAGTGGAAGGAAGGTGGTCATTCTCTTTAACTAAACTTGTTTACTTAATATTACTGTCAGAGTAGCTTTAATTCATGCAGAGCTGCTTAATAAATTAAGCAAACAGATTCTTCTATGGCTTTCTGTTTCTATAAATAGAGATACTCAAGTAATTTATTTGCTTTTCACAGCTAATTTCAAATTCATCTGATATTATGTGTAAGATTTAGCATATCATTTCAATCTAATCTGTACAGAAAGAACTTTGAGATCAGCCATGAGGCTTTGTGCTCAGATAACTAGGTACAAAATTAGAGAACATCCTTTGCTTTCTAGTTCTGATGTCAGTGTGTAAGTACCAGGACAAATCTTATGCTGGTCATGTCACTGTCTTCCTGAGATTTTGAAGCATGCAGTTTCAGGTTTAGTTTCCATATGCATTCGTTTTACAGTAGAAAATAATTAACAGTGCAACCTCAATAAAGTTAGCATATTTTACTTTTATCAAAAGGACTTGTAAGCCTTTGAGCTTTCTGTAGGACAACGATGGACCCTGGTCTTCATACATATGCCTGAGGCACAAGTATCATGTCACAATGACATAAACTCTCTACAGCGCTCAGCAGTACTGTGGCAAATGGGCACTGGTCCAGAGCAAAATGATAGATCAACAGCTTCCAGGGCTGTGTTGGCAGATGGGGTCACCAAGACAGAGACATGCCTTGATTAACCCCATGCTCTGTGGATATTGAGGGTGAAGGAGAACTGATGAGAGACCAGCACCAGGGGATACATAAATTCATGTTAGAGCCTGTGCAATGCAATGCATAATTTCAGTGTGATGCCCTGGAGGGTTGGTACAGATCAGGCTTGTTAAGATGGAGAACCAAGGTCATATTGTCTTTTTTCTGTTTGTGTATGTTTAGGGGTGAATCTGATTCCTGATTGTGCTTGCACCAACAGCACTAATAGAAAGCACATTACAAAATGTGCTCTGGCACTGGTTTTCCTGCTGTGACATGAAGACAAATGGTGGTATCATGAAATCTCCTGGTAACAGATTTTGTGTTTAGTCATGTTTCCTTTCTGATTAAAGTGTAGCAGAGACCTTAAGGGGTATAATCATATTAAAAAATCCTGCTTCCAAAATGTTAATAAAAATTATACCAAATAATCTGGAAATTTGCTGGTTTTTTTAAAAGATAAGCAAATGTTATAATTGTCTTATATCAAACAAATGTATTTGCTTGGGTAGAGAAAAAAACCCCATCAACACACCAGAAACATCAGATTCTGATGGAGGTTTGCTTTTTTTTTTTAATTATTCCATGTCAGCATATCAGGTTTTCTTAATACAAAACAACCAACCAACCAATCAGAAAAATCCCAACCACAGAAAGGAACAAAATGTTGTAAAGGAAAATGTCGTGGAGCTAAAGGTAAGCAATTTAAAATAAAGAAAACATATCTAGTTTTGCACTCTTTTTTGGCTGATTGGTAAATCAGAAATCCATTTAAAAGCCTAAGACAAAAATGGCTAAGAAGTTAACGGCTAGTTCACAATAGCACCCATGAAGAAAACTGAGGGAGAAACTGATAGATATTTTCCCTTCCTTAGCATTTCCCTGAGAAACAGTCAGTACTTCCAGTTTTTGCAAGTCTAGGGAACATCTGTGTTTCAAAGGGAGAACATAATACTGTTCAGTAGCAAAGCATGTTTGCCAGAACTCGACTTACAAGGGAATAGTCTATGGGGCAATGTGGCAGCCAGGAAAAAAGCCTGACAATCTTTTGCAGAAAGTTATTCTCTGATCTTATTGATGTAAACGTTATAGTCTGAGACATAACTACCCAACCATTTTTTCCAAATTACCTGCATTATTTCAATAGCTTTAGTAACTGTCAAACAATAGGCCCTGTTCATCCAGACTTATTTGAGCGACAATGACTGAATTTTGCTAATGCCATTAAAATTTATTACTATTTTCAATACTTGAGAAGATATTGATCCAATAAGTTTTATTATAGGTTTGAGTCATGCTGCAGAAAATTTTTTTTTATAATGATCTTAGTCCATAACCAATGGTTCCAATATATATTGTGTTAAAACTATATGGAAAGAGTTGGCAAGCAGAAAGTCTCTCTTAAAGGAGTGATTTTTATGTTATCCAGCAAGAAATCATCCATCCAGTGGATTTCTAACAGTATTTAGATGGGCAGAAAGCTGACAATACAGACTCTTGCAGCTTATTAACCTGTCAATTTCCAGTGAAGATGAAGACCTGTGCAACTGCTGATGGTGGTGTAGTTTTCTTTGTTGAACTGCTATTTTCCTTTGATGTGGGCTAAAGAAATTGGAGCAAGAATGGGACAAAAGAAAAAGCAAATACATAGGAGATACTCCCAAACTCAAGAAGATGTAAACTTTCCTTTCTCCACTATTGGAGGTCAGGAGAGAAAGTTTGCAGGAGGTATGTTATTCTGTAACTGCAGACAGCAGAAATGCTATTGCTGAGTACTGTGGCAGGGGAAGGGACTGTATGAAGGTTGTGTTAGCAGATTGTTAAGCCAGCCTGAATATCCCTTTTCCATTACATTACACTATTATATGCTAAGACTATTTAATATAGATATTCCAGGTAGTGGATTTCTTAGACACAGAAGTATTGCTGACAACATTTGTTCCCCGAGTTGCAGATTCATTTCTGCAACATTTTCCCCTGTGGCCTTCTTACTACAAATCCACAGAATCCTCAAGAAAGCTGGTCTTGCTCTAGGAACATCTTTGAATAACTCATTTAGTCCACATGCTACAGCTTTGTGAACTCACCACTCGCACAGCAGCAATTAAGCTCTTTTCTTATCTAATTCAAACATAGCTGAGGCACAGTGATATTAGCAAAAAGGTTCTATGGGCTCTGTTATTAACTTCATCTTTTGTATCAATTCCATGATTAACTTTGTATCTGCCATTAATGACACAGATAAAAAATGCAGTCATTCTTACAAAACATTCTAATTTCACAGGCCCACAAGAATTTACTTCCTTATTATTGTTTTTGTTTCAGTAGTTTGCTGTCAGATCTGTGGATTTAGTGTGGGAAAACAGCCTCGGCTGTCAATTGTTTATCATTTATGCCTGCATCAACTAAAAGACAAAGCTAGCTAATTTTCCTTAGGATGCAACTGAAGGGGAAACACTGTCAAATTCCATCTGTTTGCAGTTCAGCTGGAAAGAGCAGAAACACCTGCCTGGAGGGATGGAGCGGTGTAGCTCTCTGAATCCACGTGATCGCAGTGCTCTTACTCAGATGCCTAAAATTTGAGGGAAAAAATAATTCTCTTGGATTGTTTGTTTTGAGGTGTGGATTGGCTGTAAGGGAAGAGGCACATCTATAGTTGTGCACACAGAAACGTCCTCCAGGTCTCCCAGCATGGGGGAGTCCCCCACAAGTCACTCTGCTGTGTGTGTCCCCCTCCAACTGAGGGAAAGGGTCTGGCAAGAGCAAGGACAGGAGATGGCCTGAGTCCAGGGTTGTGTTCCCATGTTAATGGAGGCAGATAGCTATTTCTCATCCCAGCAATTATATATATAAAGCCTCAACACCATTTTCATTTGCTACTGAAGCCTGTTTGTTGCTGAACTCTGCTGCATTAGATATTTGAATAAGGTGAGAATGGCTTATGGTGAGCAGAACTGAAGCTTTCTACATCTGGGGAATGTGTGAGTGTCTGTGGCTGGCTTGCCCAAGGATTGCTCTGTGGTTTTGAACTTGACATGCATGTTGAGAGGCAAAGTGACAAAAAGTGAACGTACAGTGAAAGGAAATAGTCACAGAACACTTAAAAAATATGATCAGGACATGCTGTGGCTGGTATGCAGGCAGATGAAACAAACACAAAGTGATGGAGGCCGAGACTGCTCTTCTTCAAACTGAAGGATTTGCACAGAACAACAGGGTTTTATCTCTCCTCCAAAGCAAGATGCTCAGAAGCAACCAAGAAATTGCATTCCCAGGATGATGACGAAACAAAAAATGTCCCCCCCCACATATCTGATAAGCAACTGCCATAAATTGAAAAGCTGAAGAAACTGTTCTGCATATTATTAGAGGTACAAAACCAGTAACTTTTTCCCACAGCACTAATAGGAAGCAGATAACCCCATTTTCTTGGTATTTGCACTTTGTAAAGTGGTAATTATAAATTTCTCTAACCACAGTTAGAACAGGGATGAACTAATAGCCTGAGACGACATGGGGAAACTGTGCATTTGTCTTCTAAACTGATGAAGGCATTTGAAAAGTTCTCTCCATGTTTGTATCTCCTTTCAAATACCTTCTGAACACAGACAGATCAGTTCAATTTTTCATTGTGTGAAATAATGTCTTCTCAGTCCTCAGAAACAAGTCAGGCTTCTATCTTCCATAATGAACCTCTTCAAGCCTTTCTTCTATGCATGATACACTCTTATATTGGAGCCTGGAACATCCTTTCCCACCCTTAATTTACAAAAAAATACGTCTTTCTGACAGGTTGGTTAAGATGTACCAAGGAAATCCCTCAGAAGTGGATTTCACTCTCATGCCATAGAATTGCCACAAGCTCCCATCACATAAAAATTACTTGTTCTAGCACCTCTAATGTCAGGTTTGGATACTCACATGCATCTGAGCTTTCTTCCAGTGAGGTTCACTCCGTAGCTAGAAGAGACACCTTCACCACCTCCAACATTGTTCACAGTTCAGGGTGTAACACAGTGGTACCTGTGAGGCAAAGGGTCCTGCAGCTGGCCAATGTCCCAGAGCATGAGAGAGGGCAACAGCCTGAGCAAAGAAGCATGCAAGACTTACCAGCACATAAGAAACATAAACAACTTCATCCACCTCAGGTGGAGATGATATACATAGTGGCACAGCTGTGTGCCAAAGGGGTCCCTTCTCTTTGACTGGGCCATGCATGATTGCTGTCCCTCCATCTAGGGGAGAGCTCATGGTCAGGCACCAAGGTCAGTAAGCTTAAACACTTGTTACCCTTGAGGTTTATATTAATGTGGGGTGGATTTGGCACCACTGGTTGTGTGGCACAGAAAGTAGACACAGTCAGGGAATCAGTATACACGCTTTACCCCTTTTTGAGGGAGATAGCCGATCTTTTCCCTTCCCTCATGGAAGACAATTGGAAGTAGGTACAGCTCTTTAATACAGAATTCAGGATTGACATTTTTCTGGGGTGCAGTTAGAGTGAAGGCTTTCCTGCAGAAATGCCATTGCCATTGCTCCGCTTGTCTACACTGTCAGTGTTCATCAGCCAAAAGACAGCAAATTCTTCATGCAGAGGGTGGGCATCACAACAAACAGAGAAGCAAAACAGCAGGGAAGGGAGTCCATAGAAGGACAGGCCCACTGCTCTATGAACATTTCTCAGGGTATCAAAGCTCGGCTTTTGGAAATAAGGTACTTAAAGGAGGGAGTGGGAAAATATAATGTAGGTCTTATTTATATAGAAACTTGAATAAAGTTTCTGAGGAAACATGTTATTATAATTCAATATCATGAGAGTATTACAAATTACATTATATGTAATTAATTTAAGTTAATATGTTTCTTTTACGGCTATGTGCAGATACTTAGGAAGGCATTTTGACAGCGCTAAAATCAAGTAAGGAAGAAAGAGCAAGAAAGTTAAATGAATATAATTCTACCATTGACATGGTCAATATTTTATTATGGCTTCATAAATCTATCTGTCCCAAACTGTCCTTGGTAAAAAAGTGAAACAAATTACTGTAGTCAAGTTCTCTGTAGGTGTTAATGTGTGGCATTACTGTGGTGTCCACTCTCTGCACAGTACTGAATAATTCAAGTGGAAATGCAGCATTACTTTCTTACTTTGCAGCTGACAGGGATTATGTTTGCCCAGTCAGAATCTGGCAAAATAAAAGGCTTAGAGAAACATCACGTCTCAGTGCTGTTTCTGAAACAAAATTCTGCAACCATAATTAAGAATACCAGAAGGAACCTGTTATGATAGAATGTCTGAGCCCTAAATTACTGATGTAAAGATTTTTTTTTTGCTTTTCCAATAACATTAATAGAAGTACACATAATTTTATATTTTTTCTTCAATTTTCTTTCTTCCCGTGCTAAGTATCTGCACCCTTAACAAAACTGTAGGGAGCCATAGCTTGGAAATTCCTTGACTTATGGTTGACATCCAGATGGTAGTTCATTTTTAAGAAAGAGATTTTAGTTTGTAAACCCAAATAAGTATGTGACCAATATATTGTGATTGAAGATGAGTGATCATTTGGGAATCAATTTTTTACAGGAGCAGAAGGTGCTTGGTGAAACATGATGACAAGTCCTAGATGGAGCAAATAGCAATTTCTAGAGGGGATTGCAGTTTAATAAAAGCATACTATAGATTTGCTCTAGAGCATTCATAAAAACATAGAGGTAGTTCTTGGACTTACAGCGAGATTCAGATTTCTCCACCTGACTGCAACTCTAGAACAGCAGGGAGACAAACAACCCTCTTTCCCAAAAGTACTGGCATCTTTTGTCAAGGCAATGTGATGTGTAATGACATAGATCAATTCAGCCTTGAATAGCGCCATGAGAAATTGGCCAGATACTAAGACAAAAAAATATAGTCATCATTTATTAGAAAAAAACCCCAACAAACAAAACATGAATGACATGAATGACACTAATCTAAATGTCCCCTTTTACTCGTTTCCATAATTCAGTGGTCATGCTAGTGCGTTTGGGACATATGTGCCTGTACTCAGGATTTTGCATCATCTAAATCACTGCTGTAGACTTGCGTTAGTTCCTACCTTTTAATGATAGCCACCAGAAAAAGGCCAAAGTTGGATCTTTGGATGGTGATCCAGATCTCATGTCACTTGCACTGGTTACTTTAGCAAAGGTTAAACCTAACGGTGGAGTAGGATATAGAACAGTGTGCTGCTGTAGCAGCGGTTATACCTGCAATAGGAGATAAACACCAGAGAAAAATCCCTAAGCCTATTAATCAAATTTCCAGAATGTTCTGAAAACATTTTCTTTCTTAAAAATTTCCTGAAATAGAAGTAAATAAGAAGAAAACATTTTCATGAGTCACTTTTTGTTTTTCTCTAGTGACACAGCAACACTAAGATCAGTCAGTCTGCCTTGGAAACGCTTTATCTTTTAATTAAAAGGGTCATCAGTTCCACCTTGCTGAATACACTCAAACCAAAATTCTTTCTATAGACAGTAAATTTAACATGTTAAATATCACTGTAACTAAGGCCTTCTAGTATGAAAGCCTGATTATGACGGAAGTCAGCATAGCTAATATTCATGTTATGTCATTTTATACAATAGCTTTCTAAAGAGAATGAAGAACTTTCCTTTGGCTGCAGTGAAAAGATGTTCCATCTTGGTAAGAACTGGGAAGACAAGTGTCTTCAATTCCTTAAGCTGTGCTGAGTATTAAAGCTATTTTTCACAATATTTTTAATACTAAATAGTTTATTTGTTCTCAGATGATTGTCACATTCTCCTATTTTCAGCAGTTATTTGTTAAATTCCAGCAACAATGAACGAGGACTAAGAATTATACTGGATTATACTACTTACACTGTATATTTTACATACACACAGAGACACACGTGTGCATAGATAATGTTCCATAGACCCACTGTACCTGGCAGAAGGAAAGTGCTTACTTTCAGACCTGTGCTGAGAGAGCTGGCAGGCCATCTGTGGAAGCAGAGGATCTCTGAACTCACGGTAGGACAGAAAACATAATGATGTCTCTTATTTTTTCGGTTCAAATGCACTGTGATTGGGAGGTTACCTGCAGCTTTTCAGTGACTGAATCGAAACTGGGTAAAAGGTGAACACAAATGAAAAAAAAAGCAACCTTAAATACTAAGTAATATCAAAACCTTCTTGTAATCAAGTGTTCTTGTTGCATAGATTCTGTAACACATAACATGCTCATACTTTCTTCACTATGCATTTTTGGTGTATTTAACTATTCTTTGGTGGGTTGCAGACCCACCACTTTGCAGTGACTATAATGATGAATGATAATCCGCTGGGGAAAATAGTCTTGTCTCAGACTGCACTGCAATAGGGAAGGACATGTCAAGGCCGAGGCATCAATATGCTGTTTACTGAGATCTTCTATGGAGTCGGTCTCTGCAATGTACATGGCGATTTTGGGCATATTATTAAATCTCGGTTGTTCTTTTACTAAGCAGCTAAGAATAGGTTTGGCTGTAAAAAGACAGGATTTTGCAACTCAGTATTCTTAGTTTGCTCCAATATGGAAAGCTACTCCGAGAAAAAAAAAAAAGTAGAAGAAAAAATCTATTGCTATTGCTTGTAAAACTCACTAACAGGGATTGCCTGGGCTGACCTGGAAACCAACAGTCCCAGCTTTCTTTGGGAGAGTTGGGTGCTAACCATCCCTTGATTTGGGATGGTGCGCCAAGGCCCTGATGGCAGAGGCTGAGCTCCCCTGAGGAAATGCCACAAGGGGATTTGAGAACAACAGACATTTGTGCCAGTCACCCACAGAGATCTGGGCTCCAGCACTCTGCAACACAGTTCAGTGGGCACTTTCCTATAGACATGTCACCATAGAGCCTGAAAACTCCCCAGACCCTCAGAAACTTTCTGAAGCCAGGCTGCAAGCGTGTGCCCAACATCAAAAATGAGAACTAGGTCTCAGAGCTTTGAATTCATAGGACTTCTCACAGCAAATTTAACTTTACATGAACTCAGTGCACTGATCTCTTCTTTTGACATGTTCTTTTTAATATATTTGATAGTGCAGGAGAATATAAATCATTCATGGGAAACTAAAAATGTTGGTGATACGTTGTGATGTTTTCCCCTTGGTCTCAAATGTTTATCAGCTATAGAGTTCTCTGCTGCTCTTGAGGATTTAAAATTTAAAAGAAGCAAGTGAAATCCAGTCAACATTTCCTTAAGGACATACCTGCTTTTCCCAAACAAAAAGGTAACATCTGAAGCATGAATAATCTGTTTTACTAAATTAATATGCACGAATGAGATACATCTTTGGGCTTGGACTTCATCTTAATCATTTGGTAGCATTTCAGAGATCATTTGTTCCACCAGCATCTCCTCTCCAGACATTATGTAACTTCATTTCAAGGACTGTGCTCTGCTTTCAGGTTAATACCAGTGTATCTGAGAGCAATTTTCTTCACTGGGTTGACTCCTCATTTACCTCAATATAATGCCAAAAATAGAATGTCACTTCTATGTACATGATACCAATGTCTTTTCATTCTCATATTTTGGTGATATAACACGTACAGGAATACCAAGTAGATATCTGCAGAACGGCTGGGGAGATGTGTTGCTTGGGATATATATATACACACACACATATATATATATAAAATAACTTGCAAGTGCCTTTTTTTGCTGTATAACCCACTGAAAAATATGTTTATTTTGTTCTAAGCTACACTTGTCCAGAAAACTATTAATAAAATAATTCATATGGTGTATTGGTCAATGAAAATACATGAAAAAGCTTTGTACCACAAGGGTGTCTCAGCTGATCAGGAAAGGAAATTCATACCTGCTGTGTCTTTGCAAGACATCTCCTCTCCTTTTGCATCTGACCCAACAGCCTGTGGAAGAGAAGTAGGACAAGAGTTTCTCAGATTTTGATAACTTCCTTGGCTCCTAATGATACCATCAAGGCAGCCATTTGTGCAACTATCCGTAGAGTAATTTGAGAAGATGGTCTCTAAACAGCTTTGGCACTGCTGCAGTGAGTTGCTCAGTGCTATCCCCAGGTTGAGTGACAGCTGTCTGTCTGATGAATCTCTGCTACTTTGGACAGGGAGTAGCCTATGATCATGTCATTCATCTCTCACAGCTCTAGGTGTAGCCTACCCTTTTTTGTAATCTAGTTGCTCAAACATAAGTCCTACCATATTGTGTCCTTATAGTCCTGCAGCCCCCGGAGCACCTCACTGTTCAAAAGCACCTTCATGCACACTTTTTCTCTTTTGTCAGTTTAGGCATCTTGTTTGGCAATTTTATTCCTAGAACATGGTTTTTTCCTGGTAATTGAAAAATAACGTGGCACTGGGGAAGTAACAGCTGAACTCTTCACAGAGCATGTGCAAACACCCTGGACTGTGCCTGCCACACCATGCAATGAGGCTGGACTCCTGCACCAGTTTTTAAACATCTGGAAAAGCTGTGAACTGCATGCATATGCTTTGGTGCTCTAAGGCACAGATTTCAGCCCGTTCTTTTCCAGGCCTCTCTGGCTGACCATTTAATCCTTCCATAAGCAGAGCAGGCTCATCAAAGCTGACCTGTTGCAGTGGCTGTAGTGTATTTCCTGGCCAAAACCTGACAGCTAGACATGCCTAAATATCATCAATCCATTTATTGATATGTTTGTTGATCTAAATCTGTACTGATTAGGAGACAGATGTGAATAAGTTTGTAACAGGAAGTCCCTGTTAAGACATTCCCTCTGGAATATCATCTGAACTGGGCAAATGCTGCAGGCAGAAGAGACAACCCCATTCTGTGGTAGACATGCAAGGAGTTGGTGCCTCTGAGAGCTGAAGGCGTTATGCCTTTACGCTATCATTGGGAAAATGTGCCTTCCCAATTCATTGGAAGTTATCAAAAAAGATGCTAGAGCAGAGAGGTGTTACCTTGCCTATATGACTGACAAAAATGACCTAGAAGTTATAAACCCTTCTCTAACAAATTCCCACCAAACACGGCAGTGTTCAGCCACACTGCTTGAAGTCTTGTAGTCACAGGTTCATCACAGATGCCTTGGCCATGTTAATTCCTTGACAGACAGTGGAGCAATTAGGCAATTTAGGCCACTGATGAGTCACTGCCCTAGCCCTCTAGGAAGGTGTGTCCTTTCTCATGACTTGCAGAGGAAGCCTGTGACAATGAAAACCTCAACTTGAGCATCTAGATAAAGGACTAAAGCAAGATAGGGTGTTTTCCAGTGTATTCCCTATTCAGAGATGAAAAAAAAAACAAACCACAAAAAGAGATGAGTAGCTAACAACCAAGAGAAAATTTAAAACTGACTTTCTACAGAAATTTCTATGAACTCAAGGCAGTGATAATCCCCAAGGATGTGGAGATCCCACAGTGCTCAGGGTATTGCTATTTGTCAATTCCCTCAAACTAGACTCTAACTTTACAGCAAAGAAAAATTGCTGAGCAGACTGCACAAAGTCTATCTTTTAATTGGACTAACAGCTGGAGGCTAGTTCAGGAGAAAGAAGTGTGTGTGTTAGAGTAACCCAAGGATTAAAAGCTCATTGTTTGGGGAATAGATACAGGAGTTACAAGAAATTGTTCCTGATTTCTGCTCTACTGTGTATTGTATCTGTAAACAAGCCTTCTCTGGGAAGAAAAAACCCCAAGCCGTATTGTTCCTCAGAGAGGCTTTTAATACTTCAGCAACATCATTAAAATGAACCTAGGGATAAGTCATGTCTCTCAGGAGACTGGGTTGTGTCATGGAAGGAGAAACTTTGCTGTCATTTACCTCACAGTCGCATAGGAGCAAGCTCAGCTCAGACCCTTTAGCTTTGTCTGGTGTAGTTGTCCCTGAGCCCGGCTTGCTGAACCATGGCAGTGGTGGGCTGGCCAGGCTGGTCCTAAGTGGCCAAATCAATATCCTGGCTGCAAGTTATCATGTCATGCTGCACTGATGAAAGACATGACTTTACCCAAATCCTGCCTGTGAGAGGGGCTTGTGTCAAAGCGGTATGAAAAGGAGTTGAGTTTGTGCTTGAAGGGACAAACTGAGTTCAAATTTAGTATAGATGTGACCTAATGACCCTTTCCATAAATATCAATGTTTTCAGAAGCTGGTTAGAGTTTCACAGAACTAACCCTTCCCTTACTCTGATCACATACTATGGTGTGTGTGGCACACTGACAGGAAAAATGGGGTGCAAAAAATTATGGCAGAATAAAACATTAATCAGAAGCTCTTTAATGTTTATCAACTCTGTAATCTTGGATGCAAAATAAAGAACCATCAGGAATTTAAGCATCAACTCTCCAAAATGGTCCTTTTGTCAGAGGACTAACTAGCATCACAAAAATCTGGCAGTACAAACATCTTTGTCCTGGTACTTCAAAGTACTGTTCTGCCTTACTTTTATGTCAGTGGTGATCTCACTGGGCCCTGCAGGTTTTGATAGAACTGCTTGAGATAATGAAGGCCCAAGTGCAATGATGTCTTTACAGGCTTTGAACTGCTTTCCTGTTTTTATTGTCTTGGTTTTATACAATCAATGTATTTGATTCCACTTGCCCTTAGTATTTTCAGTAACTTATTCACTATTGGCACTGACTCCCATATTTTGAATTTTTTAAGCAATGAAAGCTAAAATCTTTTGTTATCGGCACGTGGCAAACCAGCTCAAATGAGAGTTTTTAAAATAAAAGCATTTACTGTGGTATCATTTAAGAAGTTGTGACTGTGTACATATATCTGGACTTCATTTTTGAAGTTATTTCTGTTCCCCCTCAAAATATAAGAATTTATAATGGCAGGTGACAGACAATTCCTCTTTTCTTCTTAATAAAAATAAAAAAAAAGACCACACAAAGAAATTACTATAGTTAGGAAAAACTCAGCAGATTTCAGCAATCTATTTGCAGGATGTTTTGAATTAGTGGGAATTTTTTCTCAGTCAGCTTTAACTGTCTCAAATTCCATTACAACACAGTATAAAGCATTGGCAGAGCTCCGAAGGACCCTTCTGGATAGAAAACAGCAGCTATTTTCCACATGATGTAACCGTTGCAAAACTGATAGGATGAGTAAAGAAGCAAGTGGGAAGGATGTAAATGCTCCTGTCTTGATGGAGGCTTTGGCCTTCAATTGTTTTAGTGAAAAGGCTCCATCCGTGCCTATTTAATTTTAAAGTTTTCTCCAGCAAGATCAATCCATGATCCAGACTATGGTTCTGAAAGAAACTTGGACCTTTCTCTTCCCAAGTGGTTCCTGTGTCAGCTCTGCCCTCTGGCATCCTTCACAACTTTCTCTGTCTCCCAGTGCTGGTCTAGCCTAGGGATGGAGGGGTTTCTGAAAGTCCTTACAAAAGTTTTGTGTCTATCTATCTCCACAGGAAAAGAAGACAAAACAAAGATAAAAGTAAAGGGAAAAGACAAAATAAAAGAGAACACAGTGTATCTTCTTCCATCCTCAGCAAGAGCTTTCTCTCTCTAAATGACAATTCTTCCTGCAATTGTGATGTGTTTAGATATATTCAGATAAAAGGAAGACAGAGGAGAATAATGAACAACTTGGCAACCTAACCAGACACAGCTTCATCTTAGTAAAATGGATGGAAAATCACTTAACATTTATAAGGATTGGGAGAGGAAAGAGGGAGCAAAAGGGAATGAAGCCAGCAAATCAACATCTTCAAACTGTAAATGCCTCACAATGGTTTTCAACTAAATCTTGTTTTGCTGATCTGGTTCAATCATTACGAGTAAAGTCCTTCCAAGCCTGCACATTTGAATAAAAATGCTAGTTTTCTTTCAAAAAAGTTAAGTACTGTAGTCCAGCTAATGAAACTCTTCTGAAAGTCTTGAGACACATCAGCTGTTCACTGGTCTGATGCCAGGTTTGTTCATCCTAGGTCTAGCACGTGGTTGGTAGAAGCTTACCTGACTCACTGTCCTACCACATGGGAGCTCTCAGAGTCACAGCAGTGAGCATTAGAGCCTGGTAAGAGGAGCTCAGCAAAGCTTCGGTCCTAGCCACCTGTACATGATGAGACATAAATACTTACTGAATTAAGTAATTATTTCTACCTTTATTACTGAATTAATTATTTCTATCTTTCTTTCTGTATGGCTGGATCAGCACTCATGCTCAAATTAGAGGAATGACTACTGCAAAAGCATACTGTACAGAAAGAAATTCTCTTCTTGGAAGTCAAAATTTAAGAGATGCGCATCACTTTAACTTACATGAATTTGTCCTCATTTCTTTGTCATCTCTTTGATGGCCATTTCTTACCCCTAGAAATTAGACTTTCAAAATATATGCTATATTAATGTATATTATTGTGCTGTCATGTAAAAGCAGATGATTTAATCTGTGCCATCTGGACTGAAAGACTATGCATAGCAGGCTTTAAATTCCTTTGTAACATACTGAAGATGGATATTCAGCAGCCAGAACAGTATTTCTAGTCTAATATTCATGTAATGTTCATAAGTAAAAACTACGATGATTTATTAAGTTTATGAGAGAAACAGAAGGAACAGTACATGGAATCAATTTAGTCTTCTTATCACGGCCATTTGTTATACTTGCTGTTTAGCTCACAACAGCACCCTGTCAAGAAAAATGCCCAGTTGCTCTTGAAGATGGACAGATATCTGCAAGATGCAGATTCTCCTGCCTACAAGTTCAGAAGCCAGTTAGAATAAAATGTAATAGGAAGAGAGTGAAGCTTTGCAATATGCACCTTTTTAGCTATAGGAAAGTTTGAAATCCAACTTTAAACTCATTACTGCTCAACTGGCTTCATGGGATTGAGTCACGATTCATCATAACTTTTACATTCACAATCAACAAAACAGAGGCTTCATAGCTGAGGAAACAGCATTTTGACACCTCTATCCATGAATCATGATCCATGCTTTAATTATAGGATTATTTCTGCTTCTGCTTTTTGATTTTATATTCCATCTGTTATATTCTATCTATTCCATTCACTGAAGGACAAGCTGATATTTCCTGTGACACTCAAAATCTCAAGGAATTTTGTTTTTCCCAAAAAAGATGTATTACAACAACAGTTTGTTGGAAGATTGGTTGTGGTACTGAAAGATTCATGCTTAGAAAAGAGTCTTATTTTAAAAGTTCTGACTGGTCCTTTACCAAGGTCCCTTTACATCCAAAATCTTCTTGCTGTTCAAGCTGATAAAATGTGACCAGATAGAGATGTTAGCCTCTATACACTTCTTTTTATCTGGGGTATGATCTGTGCAACTGTGCACTTTCTCCCATTTGACTTCTAAAGCTAATCGAAAAAAAACTTCTTGAAATAGCTTATGAGGCCAAAGCTGTGCAGAAATAAACAGTGTAGCTTGCATAAAAACTTTTCCTTTCCACTTTTTTACATTAATTTCTTTTTGTATGTAGAAGAATGAACAGAAGTCTGAGGAAATAAGCCATTGCTGTGTCATTTCTTAAATAAAAGGCCATGCAATCATGACTAACATGACATCACTTTGATGTTGTGTGGTCTTGCAATCCCCAGACTCCTCCTTTGAGACATGAAGTCTGTTCAAATAAATAATATAAAGCTGCTTGTTGGGGTGCATGAGAAGAACACAGGTGGAATAAATATATCAGATTCCCTTTGTAGGCTTTAGGACACTACAGGCTTTACAATCTTTGTTAATTAAGAGTCAATTTTTACTTATAGACAGATTTGCTTTCAGTGACCAGTGACTACTTTTGGCATTATTTTGGAGCTGAGTAATTTACAGGCTAAGATGAAATGGGACCTTGGCTTCATTTTGGAGATGGTCTTCAGTTTCTTCAGATACTATACTCCAAACCGTAATTCTCTGGGGGAAAATAAGTTGTTCTTTTTCAAATAGTAGATGAAATGGTAATATTTTCCGTTTGGTTTTTTTTTTTTTTCAGATTTGCATATATGCCTTAGACTATCAGACAGTCTGAAAGCAGATTTACCTGAAAGGGGAATTTAATTAAAGCTGGAAAGAGTCTATTACATATGTGAACATAAACCCCATCTAATTTAAACATCATACTGACCAAAAGACTCAGGAGCATCAGAAGATAAAGCCTGGTCTCTGTTCTTATCCACTGATGGTCTGATAACTATATATCTTATACGACTGGGTATGGGGACCTCATTCTGCCCAGCTCAGCTGAATATCAAATCCACAAGGCAGGAAACAGTCTCCCTCTTACCAGCCCACATCCACCTCTCAAAATGTTCAAAGTTTTCACCTTTGATTGAGCTCAGAATCTGATGAGTGCTCACTGTAAAATACCTGCACAAAAAATATTGTTAAGGAAGGAATCAAATGGCACATAGTGTTGGGATGGCATTGGGAGGTCAAACTTACCTTCTCTTGTGTATACTTCACCTGTTAAAAAGCAGGGCAATATCTGTTGAATTAGTTCCATTGTCTGTGAGATTTCTGTGGTGGTAGTGGCCCCAAAATCATGCAGGAATGGGATGCTTGGCATTTATGATCCTCAGCTTCACTGACTATGAAGAACCAGTTTAGAACAAACGGAGTGGACAAAACACAAAACTAAATTAGATTAATAGTTCCTTCATCTTTTAGAAGCAGGAGTAGTTTGTGTGACCTGAGAAATCTGAGCAGAAATAATTAGAGTTCTGTTAAGACCTATTGTTTAATTATGGCTGACAAGGTCTTAATTATTCAATCAAATAAGGTTTATTACCAATGCATCTATCTTTAGAACACCGTGACAGAAGGAGAAGATTTTCAAAGATGCCTGTGCAAAAATATAGGCTGACAAGTTCCAAATATGATAATACAAGAAGCTTGATGTAAGCTGGTTGCTTTTTTTTTCGTTACTACAAAAGGATTTCTTCACGAAGCAGTTGGCCTTTAGCAAAACTTTTTTTTGTATCAACTTAAATAACTTTGACTTCACTTGTTTTGTTAAGAGTAGTATTGGAACAAATTAGGTATGATACTGTGTAAAGATTCAGATAGTGCTGATATACATTTTGCAGTGGCTAATTTAAAACTTTTTCCCTCTGTACAGTGACTTCCTCAATTATGCTTCCAAAATACCAAGATTAGAAATGAGAAGTTAGGAAATATTTTGGACATCCACAAACTGGCAGTTTTGTAAAACAATGAGCTCATCTATTACCTTGGATCTCAAAACCGTAATAAGGCTGATCTTGTATCAAGCTCTGCTGTAAATCCTGAACTTCTTGACATTAAAGAAACTCAGGGTAATTTACAGGTTGAAAGTGGACAGCTGTAAAAACACAGTGACTTCAGTAGAGCTTCTCACAGTTGCTTTGCTTTAGAAGGGAAGATTGCTGCTTTCTTGTCAGCTGGGAGAGAGATCTCTAGATATCAAAAATGTTGATTAGGTGTCATGAACATTAACTATCTTGTGGAAACATGCAGGGGAAAGAAGGGAAGCAAATTACTCCTACTTCCTGAAAAATTGAAGAAAGAGCCAGAAAAGAAATAGAGCTTGTGAAAGTACAGAAAGAACTAGATTACAGAAAAAATTATATGTTCTATAAATTTCTTGCATAATTAAACAAGTAGATCTCACCACTTGCACTTGATTTTGAACAAAATTTTGATCTGTTTTTTACATAAAATTTTGTCATCCAAAACCGAGCAGTTTCTTCAGTGCTATCAATTTATGACAAATTGTTCTCTTAGTTACACTCAAGCTGTGGGAAGGTGTTTGAGTCTGACATGGATTTCTTCTATCTATAGAACACATACAAGTCACTGCTGGACCGAAAAGATAACATCTCTATGTGACATGCAAAAATAAAAGTAAAATGAAAGAATTGGCACTGTCAAGAGAAAAACTTATTTCTCACATTAAAGTTTTAATTTTATTTTTTTCATATGCATGTATCTTTTTCCTAAGAGTAGTCTGACGATCATCATTGACAGAAGCAACTGGTGAGCCCTTGTTTTACTCTTCTGCTATTAGTTGAGACTGAAAGGTACAGTTTACAGTTTTGTAAGGAATACCATTGTTCCTTTTCTTTGGAAAAGGAAATTAAACAAAAAATTCCCAAACTGTGAAAAAAATATTAAAGACTGTTGAAATGACTGAATTACAACAAACTGCCTGAACAAGCATTATCTTGATTTGTGACACAGTGGCATAGTATGAAAGATAAATTCAAAATTAAGGTGTGTGACATCTACATAATATTCTGGTAAACTTAACCTAAAGTGTTAGCAAAAAAATAAATACAACTGTTATAAAGCAGAAAACTCTTCTTGAAAATCATAAGAAGTCCTGTAGACTTAGTTGGCTCTGAGGCTGTAGGGATGTGCAGTCAGACAAGACTGTATCCTCTGACCTCCTAAGTAGCACTGTGGGTGGAGATCTGACACAGCCTGACACGTGGGATGATGCACAGCCCCAGGCCTTAGTGTATCTGTTTCCAGCATTACAGAGCCCTGCAGAAAGGATTCTCCTGCTTTGGGATATAAGATGGCATAAGTTTCATAAATCAATACTTTTCCATAAGGTTGTTACAGAAATGCCAGATAGGTTTCTAAAGCCTCCTCAATAGTTAGCCTATTTCATCCTACCCTGTGGAGGGTTTTCTATTCTGTGCAATCTATTGCAGACTGGCAGCCAGGTATAAATAATATTGACTTTGCTAGTAGCAGCCACAGACTTTGCATTAACCCTGCAGGTGCTCAGGACTGAGGCTTACTTCACCAGACTGACTTTTTCTGAACTTGCCATGACTTGCCTTGAGCTTTTTTTCTTTACCTAAACCCCCAGTTTTCTAATAACCAGGTGACTATTTCTGGTTTGGTTTATGTAGCCTTGTACAATTATGTGGTATAACCATTATTCTTGATATATAGATTTAGGGACAAGTGATTATGCTGTGCAGAATGAAATACAGAGTCTAGCATAATGCTGTGAAGTACAGCCACAGGACAGCAGCCAGCCCTGTCGGTGCTCACTGTGCATGTAACCAAGCAAGCATGCACAACTCATCCCAGTTGTGGATAGAGCTCAACATGAAACTTAAAAATTGCTCCTGGCTGCAATAAATTGGTCACCCCTGCCTGGGGAAAAAGGTAATAAGAATAATTATTGTAACAATTAATAAAAATACACTCAATCTGAAATGTTTGTTGTCACTAGGTGACAGAAAGGGAAAGCACCTCTGAGACCTTGCGTTTATTCTGCCCTTGGTGAGCTGATAAAACTGCAGGTAGGTTTTCAATGTTTATTGCAATATCAGTACATCAGCAAAGTGCTTTCTAAGTAAAGGAGGAATCTGGAGACCTTGGTAAATATTAAATGTTTCTAGAGAGAGATAGTTAGATATTGGATCTAAAATATAAATATAGTAACATTATAAGTATAAAATAAGTGTGTAGAAAAGACTTACTTCGAAAAGTGAAACAAGATATAACTTCCAGGCCCTGTTTTGTTCATGAAACAAAATATATAAGTGTCCTGGGTTCAGCTATAGCAGTAATTTTTTATTTTTTTTTCTCCTTCTCAGTAGCTGGTGCAGTGCTGTGTTTTTGACTTTCAGCCTGGGAACAATGCTGATAACACCGATGTTTTTAGTTGTTGCTAAGTAATGTTTACTCTGACCAAGGACTTCTCTCAGTCTCATGCTCTGCCAGGGAGGAGGGGAAGCCAGGAGGAAGCAGAGACAGGACACCTGACCCAAACTGGCCAAAGGGCTATTCCATACCACAGCACGTCATGCCCAGTATATAAACTGGGGGGAGTTACCCAGAAGGCCCAGATCGCTGCTCGGGTCGGGCTGGGTATCGGTCGGCGGGTGGTGAGCGGTTGTGTCCTTTTCCCTTGTTATTCCTCTTATCATTATTATTGGTAGCAGTAGTGGTTTGTATTTTACCTTAGTTACTGGACTGCTGTAATCTCAACCCGTGGGAGTCACATTCCTCCGATTCTCCTCCCCATCCCTCCAGGAGTGGGGG
>NW_009919225.1:34270-38723 GCF_000696875.1 Nestor notabilis
AAGAGCGGGGGGAAGTGAGCAAGCGGCTGCGTGGTTCCAAATTGCCGGCTGGGCTTGAACCACGACAATAAGTATGATGGTTTTCAGCCTAAATTCACTTTGAGCCTATCATATAGAATCTTTTTGCAACTCAAAGGCAAATGACAGAAAACCTACATGACTTTGTATTTAATGTAATAACAGCCTTAATGTTTTGGTCTTTTTGCTTACATCTAATATTGCCCCTGCAATAATTGAAATTGCTTGGACATAGTTTTGCACAGAAAATTGTGAACTGTGGATAAATGATCTACCAAGCGTTTTGGAACTATCTTTAAAATAAAGTTATTAGTCAAGTGACTACAATATGACTCTTACTGTGTGTTAGGCTGGAGAATACTTGATGGTGTTTGCTCCTGGGTTCTGTCACACAAACGTTTCTCATTTCATGATTCACTGATCTGATGCACCACAAAAAGCCCTTTGGAGATGTTACAGTTGATCATTTCCATCTGCCTATCATACATGCACGAGCTCCACAGCTGCCATTTCCTAAAATCTGTATGGCATTTTGGATAAATACAATATCAGCTTAATAACACTACAGGAAATTTCTGATATTTTATCCCTGTTTGTTGTATGAGTTCTGACACTTCTACTGGGAATCAAATAACTAATTCTTGTTCTTTAAAAGTTTTTGCTTCTGTTCTGGTTAGTAACTTTTGCTTTGAGAGGTTCATCAAGGATTGCACAATCGAAGGGACTGAGAAGAATGAAAAATTCAGGACCTTACATAATGACAAAGTAGTAGGTGATTTGCATCATGCGACACTTTTGTCAGTGATATACATTATATACTATTTAATACTCCTGTCATTCTGATCAAATTCAAGAACAGTGACAGCACATTATTTTGACATGGGGATCCTTTCTTTTCACCCATGCCTTCATAAATTGCAGATTTTACCACCGTGAATCAAATCCTAGAAGTCTCACAGTTTGGGTTTTGTTTTTTTGAGAGCAAAACTGTCCCTTTGCTATTAGAATGACTTTTATTGCTTTCTTATTAGAAAGAAAAAAAGAACAAATGACATGTTACATTTTGTAATGTAGCATGTCAAACTCTTGTGGGACATCCAGCCATAACATCAGAAATTACCTGCATTGAAGGCACTGACCTCCATGGGTTAAACCCCTGTCAAATTCCATGTCTGAACCACTTCAGAGGAGTCCTCTTCAGAGCACTGGTAAGCCCACCTGGCATGTGGATGCCATACTCATGGTGTTGCAGCCATGACTGACATTTCAGCTGTCTGAAACATGTAGGACATTTTTGGGGTCCAGTGCAGATTGATTCCCCAGGGTCCTTCCCTAGTAAATCCAATGCTGCACCAGGGCTGGGAGCTGCTGTTGAGAGCTAGTAAAGAAGACGGAGGTCAAGGGTGTCTCCAGTCTGACCCTGTCCTCTGCCAGGGCAGAATGGCAGCTCTGCAGCAGCCTGGCCTTCTCTCCCCCTCTCCTCAGAGAGTCCTCACTACATTCTTTTAAAGATGAGCATGGGTTATACCATTTTTGGGGTATTTCTAATTAACACAGCCATAATAATGTTAGTACCATTTCTCTCCTTGCATTAGGCTAGTTCTTACCATCTTTATCTGTGATGTAAGAGAATAGGCATCATTTCTATCCATCACAGATTTTTACCTGCTCTGATAAAACACTTAGCTCCCTGGGGACATTCCTCATGGTGCCTGCTGCTTTGTGCACAAAAGCATGAAAATGCTGGAGTTTACCTATGAGTATGATTATGCAGTTAGAGCACTCCCTGGGGACAAGCAAAGACCCAGACTCTTGATGTTCTTCCACAGTCTATGCATTTCACATGTGCCAGTCCTAAGTTGCAGTGTGCGTTCCTTGGAGGAAACATCACACCTGGGGCCTCCTTCCACCTGGGGGAATACCCTGAAAAAATGGGCACAGGAGACAAGGTCACTTTTGTAGAGAGAGAATCTGTTAAACTCCATGCTCTTGGTTAGGTGGAATGGAGGGTTAAGGTACTTTCCTCGGATGTAGGGGATGTGGATTCAAAAATTCTCATTGAAAGGAGGAAAATGAACCTGGCTTTCTCTAATCATGACTGAGGTGGCTGTTACCAGGCTGGAATATGAGCAGAAGAGGTGGCAGTGACCTTTGCCAATAATTTGGAGGCAGGTTTAAAAATTCTCTTTGCAGAAAATATGCATTTACATTTCATTTCCAGAACGGAGTGCCTCCAGCACTGTCAAACACAACCAGATGCTTAAAGCCTCTTTACTGGAGTCACACTGATGACTGACAAAACACCTTGACTTAAAAAGTGTAAGGCAGACAATACAGATACATATTGACGTGATAAGTAAGTGCAGAATGAAGAGAAAAACTTTCCTGTCTGCTTAAAGACAATATTGCCATATGTGGATGTGTGCCTTCTGAGAAAATAATTTCTAGCTTGAATAAGGATAAGGAGAGGTACAATTTAAGTGACAGTACTCAGAAGAATGAGCAGGTTCCTTATAAGAAAAGGAACAGATGCTGTTGCTGCTAAAAGGGTGTGTAAGTTTGAGAAGACTGAAGTTCCTAAAAGAGAAATCCATTCAGAACCACTAAATACAGAAAAAAAAAAAACCCAGACTGACAATATCTGGAGGCTGGAAGAATGATAGGAAGAAACAGGGTATATGCTTGTCCTGTTCTTTTACTCTTCTGCAAGCATGTCTTTATGGCTATTGATCAAGAAGTGCATTGTTTGAACCAGTGTGGCCAGTAAGAATCACAGACCCTGCTAAGAATTTTGGTTGTACTGATTGATCCCCAACAGTCACGAACAACTCCAGCAGCACAGGTTCTAACAAATCTAGAAGTAGTTATCCTAGTGGCCAAAGAAAGGACAGCTTGATTTGATCTAGATCAGACAGAGCACTCTGGGCTTGTGTGATTTATAAATAACCCAAGGGTATGTTTGCATTCTTCAAAGGCAATAAATGGTTCACTGTGAGAATAACTTACATTTGTAATTTCATCTTAAACTTCTTCATCTTTCTCCAATTTTACTATAGGTTATTCTCTCTGTATTTTATATTTTACCTGTGGGCATGTCTTCAACTTTGGATGAATTATTTAAAAACTGTGTGTACATGGCATACCAGGGACTTAAGATTTGTGTCTTAAAGATTTCTATACACAAAGTAGGGGCTTAAGAGGTCAAATTTGTATAATTTTGAAGGTGGTGGTAGTTGTTTATGTGAAGCAAGCAAAATGTCAATATACCATCCAATACTTCATTCCAATTTCAAGGGGAAACCTGTTCCAGCTCTATTAGATAAAATGTAATTACTTATTTGCCTCCTCTTTAGAGCTCTGGTTTAGTGCCAGACCTCTTAGAAAGGGTGCTTTCTGGAAAACCTAAATTTAAATTGATAAATCAGTAGTTAGGCTTGTACAATTGCCAGGACAGGGGCTGTCTTTACATTGACTTTCACACCACCCAGTGCAATCCTGTCAGAAGTTGTTAAACGGTAGAATTGTATTCACTGTACTTGCTGTATTTTTTTTTTTTTTAACATTGTATATAGATAAGAAACAGCTTCAGAACATCAGTGCTCAGAGTGCTGGGATGCTGTGAACACATGGTTATTTTTTCTTATAGTTTTTATCATATTGATACAAAGTAGTAGAGTATCAGCAGGCCCCACAAGCCCATCCTAACCCACCTCTTTCCACTTCAAAGGGCAATGGACAACTTAGTTTAGAAAAGTTCATTCAGTCCACTTCCCAAACACATGAGCTTAAAACTAAGACACACTCAGAGCTGGATCCAAGGTGCCCTGGATTTGGGCCAGGGCTTTTATGATGTTGCTTTATTGAGGAATAGAAAGAGAGGAAAGTATGACAGCGCTTGGTGTTAAAATGTTCCAAATGAATATGTTGTATGGCAGAGCATGAATCTTGTTGTTGTATACTCATTATTGCTGACAATAAGTGGGACAAAAGAAAATCTCAGCTGTTTTATGACCGGCTTATTTATCCAAAAGCTTACCTATTTCACATGGAATTATAGATGACTGCTAAATAAGCAATATGTATACACTGCATCTGAATAAACCATTGTTGTTAGAAGAAGAAGGCATACTGAACATCCCAGAGGCATAACAATGGCTGTTCAAGCTTCTATGTGAAATTGGAGCGGTAAATACATCAAATACATCTGGAAATATACTGTTGATGAAAATATCACTGGCATATGTATGTTATACATTACACTTTACTGAGAGTCAGTGACTTTCTAAAACCTCTAAACCCATCAGGAAATAAATGGCAACAGAGAAAGACAAAACAAGGTAAAATAGGACACAGCAAGAAATGAAACATTTTGTCGGTGGAACAAATTGATACTTTACAGGAGATGCCCCCACAGAAGGTGTGACCAATTCCTGCT
>NW_009919225.1:38754-43649 GCF_000696875.1 Nestor notabilis
GTCTAATAGCATCACTGTACACCCTGCAGATGGTTGTAGGCCAAAGGCTAGAACAGAAAAAGACATGACATTCATAAAGGAAGAAGACAGATTTAAGAGGTAGGATAAAGTCACCTAGATTATTCCTGGTAAATTCACAGAACTTTGGATTTCATGACAAACAGGAATTAATACCTCTGTGTTCTTTTGATTCATTCTTCTACTTTTGTTAGTACCCATGAGCCATAATGCCATTTTCAGGATTCTCAATTTAATAGAAATATCCCGCCTAATGCAAACAAAGTGAAGTGTAACAATTTTCATATACTAGTAAGGTTTGGGGTTTTTTTCAGCATAACTACCAGAAATCAGTCACAAAACATGGTTGGTTTTTTTTTTGGGTTTTTTTTTTTGGTTTTTTTTTTTTTTTTAATATAAGCATTGGATTAGGTTCAGGAGAAAACTTAGTCAGCATTAGATCACCGTGAACAACTGTTCGGGTGGAAGAGTGTAGTCAACTTCATTCTCTTAAGTGTGGCCAGCATTAAGTCTTGCTCAGAAAGCAGAACCATCATTATAAAGCGCAAAAATCAATGCAAAATCAAGCCCATTCCTGATATGCCTAAATGATCAATTCAACATAATATTTCCTCTTGTTTAGACACCGTGACTAGGACACACAAGGGGCAGAGCTAAACAGAAGCTGGTCTGACACAACATTTGCACTAGATGAATAAAAGTAGTTCTAATCATTTTGATCAAAGTAAAAATGACATGTAATCTCATTTCTTTAGCTGATTTAAGCCAGCATAAACTGATTACAATTAGCACTCCCTGCTTAAAATGAATGTCTTCAATATTTTACAATTCCAGTTTGGCTCATTAAAGCTTGAGTGTAGATTCATGTTTTAGGCCAGAAGAATCAGTTTGAATTCAGCTGGCTTCAGCTTCCAGCCTTTTCCTTTTTACATTTTACATTTGCTTCAAGGTCCCTGAGAAAAAAAAGTTCGAGACCAATGATCATTGAGGGTCCTTATTAGAAACACATCTGTTCAATGATGGTGAAAACAGATTTACAATTACTCTGATATCAATTCAGTTAACCAGTCTTGAATCCTTTGCAAGTATGCAATTTTGATTTTTTGTCTTTTTATTTCAGTAAAAACACCATACAGAACAAAGCCAAAACCTTTCCGACCAACATTACAAAGACATTAACTGTATTAAATTAGCAGCAATGACATTCTCAGTTAAGCCTTAGATTCTCAGAAAAAAAACCAAAACATATTAGTATAATCTGGGATTTTTTTCCTTAAATCAAAGCAAATTTGATTTATTCCTTTCCTTAATTCTGTATTAACAGATTGCTAGGTCAGCTCTTCGTTGTTTGTCTGGGCTTATCCCAGCATGATTAAGCTATAAATACTTCTAAAAATGTTAATAGCAGCTTTTTTATATCGGTCAGAAATTTCCTGTTATCCAAGAGTACTAAAACTCAGAATTGATGTTGACACATCTCAGCTTATTCTTTTAAGACTTGCAAACAGAAGTTTTTCAGGCATGCTTAATTTTAAAAAGTTTAACGTTATTGCCTGCTGGTTTACATCCTTGGTTGTTCTTGTTGGAAACTACATCACACAACAATTTCCCTCATCTGCAGACCAAGAACGTGTGTTGAGTACAGTCTTTCTGCATTATTGACCTCCTATCATTTCTTCGTAACATCTGACCACAGCCGGCGTTAGGGATCCTTTTGCTCCTGGTTCCTAGTCTCTGTGTTTCTCCACATTCTGTAGGCTCTGACCTGCTTTTTTCTTCCTCTATCTGCTTTTTTGATTCCATATAAATTCAAATAATTATTAATTATTCTTACCATCCAAGTCACTTCTTAACCTTCACTAGTTTTACTCACTTGCTAGATGAGGCTGAATTATTAAATACTGTAGCCTTCACTTTGTGTGAGATTTTATAAATTTATTGAGCATTTTTAATTTAATTTCAATTATCACTCTTTTTGTTTCCCTATTAAAATTATTTTTCCTAACTGACTCAGCTTATGATTACTTTTAGTTTGGTGAAACCTAGTCCTCTGAAGCACAAAATACGCCTGCTGAGGGTTCACTCTGCTTGCAGATGACAAGTATAACAAAATCATGATCACTTAAGTCAGGATAGTTTTGTTCTGTGATCAAGTCTTCTTTAGATAGTGAGATGAGATGTAACATAGGAGTCCCTGTGTTAGATCAGAAAATAGTCAAAAAATTTTTTAGACATAGCAAGAGCATTTTAGATTTTAGCACTGGCAGAAAATGACTTTCAGCCTCTCCTGGTTTTATCTTATATTCTACATGGTAATCCAGTTGCTTTTCAATATTTTATGGCATGTAGAACTGGTCAAATGTTCTTGAATGGAAAAGCCTGGTTGGCAAATTTTGGTTGAATAAGTTCTTAAAAGCAGATTAATGAAAAATACTTGAATATTTTTTCTTCAGATTAAAAGAGCTTCCTCTGTTTGGACTCTAGCTTTTAGAAACACATGCAAAAGGAAAACGGTTTGACTTCTAAATGGGAGGATATTAATAACATTTACTATAAATATTATATTCTTACGTCTTCTCTTCCTTCTAAGAGAGCAAATGAGACGAAACACACCTTTGAAATCCTTCAGATGCTCCTATACATGGGGTTTTCTTCCTCAGGACACCATGTAGGTGAGAAAGTCTGGAGTACACAAAGCTGAAGAGCAAAGGGCCACAACCAAGTATTTGGATCCTCACATAGAGTAGATTTGTTGAAATGGGGTTGGATGAGACAGTTATGGGCACTGAGCAAAACTTCCTGTCTTTTCCCACCCATTAGCACCTTCTGGTGTCACATAAGCCCTCCTTCACATATGGAAGCACATATGCCCTACTGCATGCATTGCAGCTACAGTGCCACTAGGTCCTGCCCCTTATATAGATCATAATATTATAGATCATATATAATATTATAGATCATAATTATATTTACCTTGACTTATATATTTCCCTGGTTTATGTTTACTTTGCTATGAATAAATCATGGGCATTTATAGGGCAATTTTTTTAAGTAGTCAAAGGGTATGATATCAAATAGCAGCAAGCAAATAACAAAATATAGAATCTCTAAAGAAGAAAAGAAATATGGCTTTCAGCAAAAGACTGATGAACATACGAAGGGAAATATAAAATATGAAAAAGTTTTAGAAGATTTTAGATTACCCTCCAGCCAAGTGTACTTTTTCAGAGCAATTCAAACCAATGGTGTCTTGCAGCACTGCTAGTTCTAGTCGCTGACAAATTCACTGAGCTAAAAGAGCAGAGTGGGAAGGCACCTGTGGGAAAGAACAGAGAAAACAGGCATTTCATCCTGCTGGAGCAAGAACAAGAGCAACACTACTGCAGAATTTGCAAGTCCTTCCAATGGAGAGCAGCAAGAAGCTATTATTAGCAGCCATTTGATATACTGCAAATTGCCATGTTGTTGATCTGTTAATCAATGATAATATAATTCTACAGCTATGGAGGTTACCTGGAGAGAGAGGGGTATATTAGCAGTTTTTCCTTAGAAATTACTTGCTAATTTCTAGTGGTTGTGTATATACAGCAGCAGTCTGTGCTCTCAAGTATTTTATTGTCAGGTGATGCTTGAAAACTGGATTTCAAACAGGACTGATAGTAAGAGTGCAAATGCTTGTTATTTCTGGAAAGCATTTCACAGTGACAAAGAAAAAAATACATTTCCATCATAACATACAGGTTTTGGCCTTATGGAATTTAACCCAGGTTCTGGCAATCTAAAGAGAGTTGTCACATAAACCTTAGTAAAGACAGAATATGTCACTGAGTGATTTAATTCCATGACAGAGAATAGAGGGGATATTATTTTCTGTATATATAAATTCAGTAGCACGCTCACCTCAGAAAATTCAACTGCTTTCTGTACAAGATGAAATTTATTAGTGCAGTGACATAAGGCACTTAACTCAGGAGATATTAATTACCAAACTCAGAAGGAACTCGCTACAATAAATCAACAACGTAAACCTAGCTCCATGCCAAGGTTCACTGTTGGTGACAGTCACTGTTGGTGACATTTAAACAGACCAGTTATATATTCTTTGTAGTTTCATAAAATGATGTCAATGACATCATCTCTCTGACAGATATATCATATTAAAATAACCAGAACAGACACATTTTTGAAAAAGCTTTCTGTTACTGGGTCATGGAAAGTTGCTAATTATGATACTCTCCAGGCAAAAAAACACCCCAGACGTGGGGTAAGATGAGGCAAAGTCTTGCCCTCCTTACTTTTTTTAATATGATCCTGTTCCTCACAGATAATGCACTCCTTTGCTATTCCTCTTGCTAGTGTTATGTGGTTGCTCCAGCACAGAAACACGAAGTGCTCTGGTTCCCAATATATTTAGAGACAACAACAAAAGGAGGGGAAAAAAAAAAAAAGGAGGAAAAAAAGATAAATGCCCATTTATACACAGCTTAATTTGGATTCGTCATAGGGGCGGGTTCATTTTAATTCACAAATTGAAGCAAAGCCAGTTAGGATCATGGGGGCAATCTACATGGAAAGAGAACTACCATAAGCTCCAGTCCAAGAGCAGATTCCTGCAAATATTTAGGTGTTATTATTTAGGTTACCAAAACTACTCAAAATAGGTGTGGATTGGCTGTGTAGACCCCAGGTTTTACTAAATCAGTATTTGGCATTTTATATACTGTTGTCATTCTAGTGATTTCAATATTCAGCTTTTAATTTCATCTTTCAAATGCATTTATAAACCAAATATTTATAGTAATACTTCTCTGTCCTCCACTAGATGTTGCTTCCCCATTTTGTATTATACATGATAGAGAGGGCTTACAATCAGACTG
>NW_009919226.1:0-6895 GCF_000696875.1 Nestor notabilis
AGCAACAGCTGCAGGGCTCTCACACAGTGACGCCAGTCTACCGCAGCCATGGTTTGGCCTGAGCCTACTGAAGGCCAAGTGTGTAGAGGCTCCCCTGGTTTAATTTAGAGCCAAGACTGGGTCATGGCATTGACACACAATGGCACTCCTAGCTATATATATGTGAGTCTCCATTTGGGGACTGGCTCCTCAGGTGTGTGCTCACCATGGCTCGCTGGGAGATCCTGTGCTTTGCTTTGTGCACCTGCCTTGTGGTAGCACAAGCTGCAACCGTAAGTACAAAAGCACTTTTTATGGCTTTGCAAGACATTTTGTCTGTTCCTGCCTGAATGAGCAAACTCCTGCTACACCTGGTCTGGAGCCCATGAAAGAAAGCTTGCAGACTGTGACAGCCAAAACAGAGTATTTTCCTGTCCTTAACATGGCAAAGGCTCCCAATAACATTTTTCCAAAAGTTCCTGCACAATTTTGTGTCAGGTCTGGCTTGGTTTACATCTTCAGGCTGAAGGTCCTCACATTCTGCTTTTTCTTTTTGGGAGAGCAGGGGAATTGCTGCTGTCTGTCTGCTCCAAAGGACGTCCTGTAAGACATCTGCACGGGCACATCTCCAGCAGCAGCTACTTGTCATTTCCCCAGTGTCCCAAGGGGACAGCTGGGGAAGGCAGGCTGTGAGTGGGTCTATCTAGGGGACTGGCCAGGGCAAGGTGTGGGTGCTGGCAACATGGTAAGCCAGAGGCATGAAGAACTGTGCAATGGATTTTCTCTTCTCCATGGTACCACATATAGCTGGGTGTGGTGCTCACTGAGGGAGGTTTTGTGGAAGGCGAGAATAAAAGACTGGGACTCTTTGGGGACTACGTTGACATCTTCAGAGGGATTCCCTTTGCTGCCCCGCCGAAGACTCTGGAAGACCCCAAACCTCATCCTGGCTGGGATGGTGAGATCCAGATTTTGAATGACTTTGGTTTGGGGGTTTGTTTTTGCTTCTCTCTCTTTAGTCTGTTTTGACAAGCCAAAAATACTGTTGCTTGCTTTCATCTACTAAGCAGTGCTAAGGAAAAACTCTTAGTCTCATGTTGGGTCTGAAAGTTTGTGTCTAAGTGTCTCCAAGCAGCTGAAGTAACCACATGACAAAACTGAAGCATGGAACCTTCATCTCCCCCTCCTATGTCTTGGCTGTCCAGAGCTAGTTAACATGGGAAAGGGTCCCACTCGGTCACTCCCGCAGACTGGTCCCAGTGGCTGGGGAGGTTTTGCTGCCTCTGCCCTGGACTCACAGAGGAGGGGATGGATGGATGGAAGCTTGGAACCAAAAGATGGAGTTGATGCCTCTAACGGGGACCTGCTGTCTTCCCTCTCTTCTCAGGAACACTGCAGACAAAAAAATTCAAAAGTCGCTGCATGCAGGTGACACTTACACAAACTGATGTCCGCGGGAGTGAGGACTGTCTCTATCTGAACATCTGGATCCCTCAGGGGAAGAGACAGGGTATGTGCTTGGCAGAGACCTGGGGAGGAGATTCTCAGTTGACTTTCATGGACAAATTGCTCTGGAGCATCTCTCAGCAGCTACTTTCCCATAGTGGGCAACTGCAGGAGCACTGATTTTCAGAGGGAAAGGTGGGAACCATGTCAACCAATGTCCCTCACCTGCAGCCTGTTGGGAGTTTCAGCCTTTTTACATAATGTGGGCTTTCTTGGCCACAGGCCACAAAGCGACATGTCTGTTCATGCTCAGGTGGAGTGATGCTCAGCAAGTGGGGATGGGGATGGAAGGGCAGCACCTCTTAGCTATGTCGCGTCTCACACTGCTTTTCTTCCTCTTCTCCCAGTCTCTACCAACATGCCAGTGATGATCTGGATCTACGGCGGCGCCTTCCTTCTAGGAGGGAGCCAGGGAGCCAACTTCTTCAATAACTACCTTTATGATGGTGAGGAGATCGCCGTGCGGGGCAATGTGATCGTGGTGACCATCAACTATCGCCTGGGGCCCCTGGGCTTCCTGAGCACTGGAGATGCAAACTTGCCAGGTATCGTTGCTGCTCCCTCTTCAGGGGTCCTTGTCATGGGTCCCCTGATTATCAGCTTTGCTTTGTCCTTGCTCAGTGGTGGGTGCTCTTTGTTGCTCAGGGAACTATGGGCTGAAAGACCAGCACATGGCTATTGCGTGGGTGAAGAGGAATATCAAGGCCTTTGGAGGTGACCCAGAAAACATCACCATCTTTGGGGAATCAGCCGGTGCTGTCAGTGTCTCCCTGCAGGTGTGTTGTCCTTATCAGAGTCCACCAGAGCCACTGCTTTTCTCCGCAAACAAGAGAAATGATCCCCTTGGCATTCTGCTGCTTTCCTCCACACACACCACGTGATTAACACCCTCTCCTCCTGGGGATCAGCAATGCTCAGCCTCTTTGCTTTGTGGCTTCTCCTCCTTCTTCAGTTTAATCTGTCCCACTGCTGCAGGGATGTGTCCTTGCTTTTGGGACCTCTGGTAAAATAGCATTTATTTGCCATAACACCCTAGTCTGTTCTTCTCACCATATCACCTTTTAACTGCTGATGCTGTTAAATTGGATGAGATCTGGGAGCTTCCCAGGGCCTGGTGCACAAGCTGTGAGGGGATAAGCCGGGTCTGGGAGGTGATGATCTCGTCAGCAGTTTGTTCCTGAAACCCTCTGGTTTCCATTTTGCACCACAGATGTTGAGCCCAAAGAACAAGGGCCTGTTCAGGAGAGCCATTAGCCAGAGCGGCGTTGGTCTCTGCAGCTGGGCCATTCAGAAGAACCCACTCACCTGGGCTAAGAAGGTAACCTGGAAGTCTTGCCTGTGGGAATGGAAAAAACCAGAAAACCGATTCCCCAGAGAAGATCATAATTAGCAAGGGATTCAGAAGGCGCCACGGTGCGTCAGCAGGAGCCATGGTGCCAAACCAAGCTTTGGAAACGTGCTGCTTTGAGAGGAAAACCAACCATTCCTCTGCCTCTGTCAAGCTAGTAATGAAACCTGGCTTCAGAAGGTAATGCTAGGAGGTTTCTCTCTCTCTCCTCCTGCAGCTTGGACAAAGTGTGGGATGCCCCACAGACAACACCACCGCCTTGGCCAACTGCCTGCGCATCTCCAACCCCAAATCTTTGACGTTGGCCTACCATATGCAGCTGATCAACCTGCCCTGTAAGTCCTCCAGCCCATGCTGTGGTGACTCCCCCACTCATAGAGACCCAGGGCTCTCTGTGCCTTTGGTGGGACATGGGCAATTGCCAGAAATGCTGAAGCAGTGCTTGCATCCTATAGAAAGGGTCAACAATGACAGATCTTGCAGTGAGCCTTCCGCAGGCAGGTGCCTGTTGGGCTGCATGACCACTGTCCATCATGTAATGGCAGCAGAGGCAGAGGAATTATTAAAGGGCCATGTATGAGCTCCAGGGCAACCGTTTGGGCTTTCTGTTCTGTGAAAGCAGCAAGAGCAATTCTAGAATGCAGCTTACAAACAAAAAAAATAATTGACCACAATCCTGCCTTTCTGAGTCACTGGGTAGAGTGTAGAACTCTTACACCACATAGGGAATGCTTCTGCTTTTGTGCCTGTGGGGATTTCTTTCCCAAGAACACTGTCCTCCCCTTGCTCTCCTCATGCTTCTAGCAAATAGCCCCTGTGTTTAGCTTTGGTTGGTCAGAGAGCGGCTATGCAGTAGCTGTGTGCAGCCACACTGGTTGGAGCCAACTGTCCTGGCAATGAGTGAGCACAGGCAGGTGAGATAAGGAGGAGAAATTCTGTTCTTCCCTACCTTTGGCTGGGCTTTTTGAGAAGGGACTGGGTGGAGGAGAGGAATTTTTCATGTTACCTGCTGGTACTTGGCTGGCAGATCTCTTGCTCTTCCCCCCGCCACCAACAGGCATGAAGTTTACTGAATGCAATCCTGTGGTCACCCGGCTTCTGAGTAACATCCTGCCCATGCTGAAGTCACTGCCCAAGCTCTCAACAACCTCAGCCTATTCCTTCTACAGTTCTTTAAGTCATGGGATATGCCATGACTCACACATCTGTCTTTTCTCAGCTCCTAATGGGCTCTCTTTTTGTCCCATGCTGCAGCTCCTGTGGTTCACACACTCGCCCTCACTCCTGTCATCGATGGAGACTTCCTCCCAGAAATGCCAGAGAACCTCTTTGCCAATGCTGCTGACATTGACTATATTGCTGGAGTTAATAATATGGATGGACACATGTTTGCTGGCATTGATTTACCTGTTATCAACCGCCCACTTGTGAAAATCACTGCGTAAGTGAAGAATGCACTACCTTCAAAACAGGATGTCACTCCAGGTTAGGATGCCTAGGGAATATGGTGCCAAGTCTAGAGCCTTCAAGAGAAAGGGCCAGTTAGTGGAGAAGCTTCTCCATATACCTTTAAGGTCCCCCTGAACTCAGCAACAGTGATAGTCTTGGCAGCCCTGATGCTCTCTGTCCAAAGCAGGTACATGCCAGACATACTAGGTGCCCACCCCATAAGACTCCTCTTTGGGGATGAGAGGAACCTGTGGCCAATTTGGCCCCAAGCTGTTATGCTAAGAAAGCTTGAGGCACATGCCCTCCATCTAAGACCTGGAATGAAATCACTGGATTTTATTGCACCAAAACATCACTAACCGCAGGGTTGGATCTGAATGTCAGTGAGGGCTGGGATCCATTTCCACAAGCCCTGCCCCACTTGGAGCTGCTGGTCTGTAATTAATTGATACTACTTGTCTTTTCAGGGGTGAGATCTATAATTTGGTCAAAGGACTTACTGTGGACAGGGGTGAGCGTGGAGCCAATGAGACATACAGTGTCTACACGCAAGCATGGGGCAAAACCCCAGACCAGGAGGTCATGAAGAAGACAGTGGTGGACCTGATTACTGACTACATCTTCCTGATTCCCACGCAGTGGGCACTGAATCTGCATCTGCAGAATGCCCGGTGAGCAGCTCAGCCCTGGCAGGAGCCCAAAGCCCACCTGGGAGCCAAAACACTGAGTTCCCGTCATAGGTTAAGAGGACTGAACTTGTAGGAGGCAGGCTTTTTGGTACTGAGTACACACTTACACATAGCTCGTACAAACACTATTTCTCTAATGCTGCAAGGGAGTAATGCTAGAAATTTGTTTAAAGTTCCCATTAAGACAAGTTTTTGCTTCCTAAAAACTTCAGACTTCATCCTAGCAACGTTTGATGCCATGAGACGTGGCAGTTGGATGATATGAGGGTTAGGGTGAGAATCAGAAATGGAAGCTAAAAATTACCAGATAGAAGGACATTTTCTCCTGATACCACCTCTTAGATGTATGTGAGCATCTTCCAAGGCTAAATCTCTAGCTCTGCTGGTATTTGGCACATGGTTATGACCCTGCACACCTTTCTCTGCTCCCTACTTGCAGCTGTTTAGCAAGTCCATTTTATTTCCCCAGGAGTGCCAGGACATACAGCTACTTGTTCTCTCAGCCATCCCGAATGCCCATCTACCCAAGCTGGGTAGGTGCAGACCATGCTGATGACCTGCAATATGTGTTTGGAAAACCCTTTGCCACACCTCTGGGCTACCTGCCCAAGCACAGGACTGTCTCAAAGGCCATGATTGCTTACTGGACCAATTTTGCCAGGACGGGGTGAGTGATTCTGGTTCCACATTTGCTGCAGCACTTCAACCTGCTGCCTTTGCCTATTAACTTCTTGGAAGCAATTCCCAAAATCTACTTGTCCTCTGTCTATACCTCTGATGTGAGCCTGGCTCTATGTTTCCCAGTGGTGAACTTTGCTCTGGGTCCTCCTGATCCAGAGAACACCTGGGGACAGGAGGAGCATTTTGAGAATTTGTGAACTCTACTTAAGTAAACTTAATGATGAGGTTTGTTTCCAAGTCCTGGTGTTCAGACAGGAGTTAAGCCCCTGCATGCTGCCAGGGATGACGCTAGTGGGGACCAAGGGAGGAGACTGCAGGTCACCAGGTTGCTCCTAGCAGGCAGAATTGCTACTGCTTGTCCCAGTGTCAAACGTGTTCTTTGCACTCACTTAAGGCCTCACTTGAGCAGACAGTGTCCCTGCCAAACAACTCAGACCTTGCTGTATCCACAAGCTGCCCTAATAAAGATGAACTTCTATGTCTCCTTTTCCCCCAGTGATCCTAACAAAGGGAATTCAAAGGTGCCCATCACCTGGCCACCCTACACCAGTGAGGGCAGTTACTACCTGGAAATCAACAACAAGATGAACCAGAACTCTGTTAAGCTGAACCTGAAATCCCAGTATGTGAACTTCTGGAACTCTGTCTATCAGAATCTGCCACTGGTTACATCTCCCTGACTGAGGAACTGCTCAGGAGCTAAGAAAAAAACCACACCATTTTAAACAGAGACCCCATACATTAAAGGCTTGCTTGTAACTGAGCAATTCTGGTTTCTCCATGTCTTTGCTGTGACAGGATTTTCTCCCCAACATTAAGGTCAGGGAGCAAGTGACATCCAGCCTTTGGGCAATGAGTGTTCCCCTGACCTGTTACACTGTGATGTCCCAGGGAAGCTGCTGACACAAGAGCCATGGCTCCCCCTGCTCTGCCAGCCCTCGACAGGGTTTTCTTTACCTGGTTACCTGTGTGACCGCTGGCTGGACGGGCCTAATCCAGTCCTGCCCTCTCGATATCCCCACGTGACCATAAACATCCATGCTAATTACAAACAGCTCTTAGGTAATTACCACTGTAATTGATAATTCGCAAACCAGTTGGTGAACTATTGTCATACATGCACAGAAATCAGCTCAGCAGCTCAAAGCGGGCAAAATAAAGCCAAGGGAGGATGTTTTTATGCACAGGTTTATGGGCAGAGCCCAGACTAGGGAGCTCCGTCTCTGAGCGCGGGCAGAAGAGG
>NW_009919227.1:0-1419 GCF_000696875.1 Nestor notabilis
CTGCACGGGCACACACGGCTCTACCTGCACCCCACAGACCTTCAGTGGAGACCCTGAGCCCCTGTTCCTCACCAGCTCTGGTGCATGCTCATGGCCAACCTCCTACCAGTGGGTTCCCTGCAGCAGAAGTTCCCAGCCTGATGCTGAGAGAGGACCCGGTTTCGGGTCTTGCGGCCATGCGTTGGGAGCCCCAGGGTTAGAAGTGAGGACCGACACGGTGAACACCACATCTTGTGCCTCCCAAAGCCACATCATTGCTCCACCAGCGTGTCCAAAACCTGAGCTGCTGCCCCAGCACCAACCTGTACATGATGCTCTGCAAAATGGAGGCGAAGGGGGTGATGCCGATGCCGGCGCCGATGAGCACAGCGTGCTCCGAGGTGAAGATCCTCCGGGTCGGGGTCCCATAGGGGCCGTCGATGTAGCACTGGGAGAGATGAGATACTCAGGGAGCAATCAGGCAGCCCATGGGTGCTAGAACAACTCTTAGGCTGTGGGTAGGAGCAGGCTTATGGAGCCCAGCAGAATCTGGGGTCTTTTATGGGAGCAAAGGAAGAGGAGAACGGGGTGGGACTGAAGCATCCAGCAGTGCATGGTTTGGATCAGTCCCAGTCAGGTCCATCCGTGCACAGGGGCACACATCCCCTCAAGGATGCTGAGCACATCCCTGCTCAGCAGAGCCAGGGAAGGACCGAGCATCCCTCACCTTGATGCTGCAGAGCTGACGGGTCTCCCCCAGCCCAGTCGAAACCTACAAGGTAAAGAGAGCAGTGACCATCTCCTCCTCACCCAGACCCCTCCATGACAGCTACTGCTAACCCTGCTTATTCCCGGGTTTGGGATTTGGGGTGGGTTTTTCCCATCTGGGATGACCCAGCCTGCACACGTGCTTCCAGCCACATCCCTTGGTCAGACCCAGGGCACTGCTCAAGCCTCTGGTGGGACATTCCACCAACAGCCAGCACCAGGAGCCTGTCACCTCATGACATTATCTGGATCATAATCAATTTGAGTATTGATTTAAAGTCAATTATCCAAAGCACACAAGCTGGGAAGGGAAGAAGTAGTTTACAGCAGCCAGGATGGCCGGAGCGGCGGGCGCAGGCGCGGGGAACCAGGGCTCACCAGGAGACAGGTAAGAGCATGAAGGTGACAGGGAGAGACACTCATTAAATCCAGTGCACGTAGATTCCTTGTCTGCCAGGGCTGCTCCTCCAGCCCAGCCCCAGTCAATACCCGGGAAGGTTCGTGTCAGGGACAAGAGCTGTTAACGGGTGGCAGTGGGAGATGTGCTCACCCCCGGCGGCGGGTCCTGATCTCCTGGGGCAGCAGCACCGGTGGCTTTGTACGATGTCAGCTGAATGGCTCCATCCCCACCAGTGGCCACGGACCCCCCCCCCCACCCCGACCCGCACACAA
>NW_009919227.1:1514-3693 GCF_000696875.1 Nestor notabilis
GTTTGGGTTGAAGGGACCTTAAAGCTCCTCCAGTTCCAACCCCTGCCCTGGGCAGGGACACCCTCCACTAGAGCAGGTTGCTCCAAGCCCCTGTGTCCAACCTGGCCTTGGTCCTCCAAGGCTGCACAAGCAGGGGATGTGCACCACGAGAGGTACCTCCAGCACCCAGCCTGGCTGAGCACTGGGGTGACCCTGTGAGGGGGCACTCAGCAAAGGGATGGTCCAAAGCTGAGCCCTGTCCACACCGACCTGTGCCCAGCACCGGCGTCTCCTCTCCCGCAGGCTCCTGCTGAGGGGTTTGGGCTCCGGGCTGAGCGATTCGGGCCGCTGGAAGTATTCATAGAGCTTGTTGGTCCACTGGCCCAGAGATCTGATGTGCAGCCACAGGGTGTCTGCGGGAGGATGCGGGGCAGTGGGTCAGTGTCCTGTGCATGGAACTGCCCTGCAGCCCCTGCACACGGGCTGTGCTGCACAGTGCTGCCCTGGGGGCCCAGCAGCAATCTTAGAATGGTGAAATGGCTGGGTGGGAAGAGACCTTTAAGCTCGTCCTGTTCCAACTTCCGCCTAAAATCTCATCCCAGTCTCCCCTCTGGCAGGTTAAAGCCATTCCCCTTGTCCAGTCCCTACAGGCCCTTGTCCAAAGCCCCTCTCCAGCATTCCCGTAGGCTCCCTTTGGGCAGTGAAAGGCTGTGTGGCACCAGGCCAAATGCCCGCTGACATCCTCCACATTCAGTCCTCACACCTTGCTTGAAATAACCCAGGTACCTGCTTTCATACAGCACTTGTGCACAGACAGAGGTGGAGGTCAGTGAGCTGAGGCATGCACGGACACACACTGCCCTGCCGCATGGCACGGACACGCGCTGCCCTGCCGCATGGCACGGGCACCTCATTGCAGGACCCTCAGAGGGGATCCAGCCACCCAGATGGGACTCGTGGGATGCGAAACATCATCCCAGTGATGGAAAACATCGTGCCAGAGGTGCAGAACATCGCGGCAGTGCTGGAGCACGGGGCCAGCCATCACCTTGCTGCTCGGGCGCGCTGCTGATGGTGAAGGGGTGCCACTCATAGGTGGCGATGGCCGGGATGTTCAGGTAGATGAAGTCACCTGGCTCGTAGTGGAAGAACGGCGGCCTCTCGATCACGAGGTGAGTGACCTGCAGGGAACGGACACCGAAACCCAGGAGCATCGAGCGGGCACGTCAGGCTGGTTGGTCACCACCCGTGGTCCTTCTGCAGCCCACAACCACCCGGGTTTGTGCCCCCGTGTTGGACAGCGGCCGGCACGAGAGGGACAGATTTGACCTAAGGAAGGGGTTTGTTCTCCTGTTCACTGCCCAGCTTTGCCATCAAACCACAATGTTTTAACAGAAACCAGGAGTCAAAGCAGTTTGTGTTTTGTCTCCAGTCGTTCTGCGAGTTCAGACCTTTTTTTACTTGAAAAATAGGCTAAAACTCTAAATAACAAAAAATAGTGGTTTGAAAGTGAAGAACCTGCTTCCACCCCTTGCTGCAAACATCCACCAACACAGCCTGAAGCCACCCAAAGCTGCATCTCTTCCATACAAGCTGTTCATTGCAAGCCATCCCTCCAGCACGTGGCTGGGGGAGCACCCAGCACGTGGGGACCATCACCCATCCCATGTGGACACTTGCAAAGTGCTTTGCTCCAAGCTATAAGGTGCTTTGCAAACAGTAAAGGTGTTTGTGGGAGCTGCAGCACCTTTATTCCCACTCTCACACAAGGAGGGCCCTGGGAAGGAGGTTGAAGGGGATCGGAGACCCCGGGTACAGACCTTGGATGGGAGCAGGTTGACCTCAACGATGCGCAGCCCCCCCGCCCGCCGCTGGGCCAAGCCAAGCACCTTCTCCAGCACAAAGAGGCAGCCGGGAACCATGAACCACTTCCAGAAGTTGGGGCCGTGCAGGATGAGGAGGATCCAGATGGAGATGTAGGAGAGGTGGGTCCAATAGAAGACCTGCAGTGAGCACGAATTGAGAGCAATGAATGGATCCAAATGGTGCTTCGTGGTGAGGCTGTGCTGGAGCATCCCTGTGGGTGAAGGGAGCACAAATGGTGGAGAAAAGCGTGGAAACCCCAAAACTCCGAATCTGAGGAGCAGGTTCCCCAAAGAACTGGTAAATCACAGTGGTAAATGCCCCATCCCTGGCAGTG
>NW_009919228.1:0-262 GCF_000696875.1 Nestor notabilis
AGACGGAACCGAGGGGGGAAAAGGGACCCCTGGAGACCGGTAACGAGAGGAGTTCCCCCGGGGGCCGTGTTGGGACCGAGCTTGTGCAGTATCAGTGTTGGGGATAGTGGGATTGAGGCGCCCTCGGCAAGTTTGTGATGGCAGCGAGCTGTGTGGTTGGGGTGATACGCGGGAGGGAAGGGATGGGAGCCAGAGGGACTGGGACACGCTTGTGAGGTGGGCCGATGCCAACCTCATGAAGTTTAACCAAGCCAAGTGCAAG
>NW_009919228.1:614-3770 GCF_000696875.1 Nestor notabilis
TGCGAGGATCTCAGAGCAGCTTCCAGTATCTGAAGGGCACCTACAAGGATGCTGGAGAGGGACTCTTCATTATGGACTGTAATGATAGGACAAGGGGTGATGGGTTCAAACTTAAACAGGGGCAGTTTAGGTTAGATATAAGGAAGAAGTTCTTTACAGTGAGGGTGGTGAGGCGCTGGAATGTGTTGCTCAAGGAAGTTGTGAATGCTCCATCCCTGGCAGTGTTCAAGGCCAGGCTGGATGAAGTCTTGGGTGACATGGTTTAGTGTGAGATGTCCGTGCCCATGGCAGGGGGTGGAACTAGATGACCTTAAGGTCCTTTCCACCCCAAACCATTCTATGGTTCCGCTGCTCCCATCCCTCCATTGCCCACAGGCACCCACATTCCTGCCTTACGCCTCCTGCCCTCTGTTCTTACAGGGCCTGTAACCCTGTGGAGCCGGCCGCTGTGTTGCAGCTCACACATGGCACAGGCGCTGTGCCCATGGCAGGGGGTGGAACTAGATGACCTTAAGGTCCTTTCCACCCCAAACCATTCTATGGTTCCGCTGCTCCCATCCCTCCATTGCCCACAGGCACCCACATTCCTGCCTTACGCCTCCTGCCCTCTGTTCTTACAGGGCCTGTAACCCTGTGGAGCCGGCCGCTGTGTTGCAGCTCACACATGGCACAGGCGCTGCTGTCACCACCGTGGTGGAAGACACCAATAATTTATTGAAATAAATACAGGTAAAAACCCAAGAGCCTCGGGGTTCAAACACTACGCGCACGCCGGGTACAATTCCTCTACGCTCGTGGCAGAAGCATGGCGATACACTGAGGTTTTGGGGCACGTGAGCCTTTGCCAAGTCCGGAGCAGGCAGACGTGTGCTGGGGCTGGAGGTGGAGGCTCCCCACTTGGCACATGTTGGGCGTTGCTGTAGGAAGGAGTCTGGTTTCGGGAGGATTTCGTTCTTCTTTGTGAGAGTGAATTTCGCTTTGTTTTAAACCAAACCAGGTTACAGCCCAAGTCCACGCTGGCAAAGCTGAGGGGGGGCTGCTCTGCTCTGACACAGCCCTTCAGATGCAAAGGCTGCTCTTGCAGAAGAACCCCGGCACCCCCAGGGCTGACCAGGGAAAGCAGCCTGGGTCTCCAGCTGAGAGCCGCCTTCTCCACGCCAGGGCCGGCTGGTCCCAGCTCCAAACTGGGGCACAGCAGTGTGGACACTCCACAAACCTCCTTCCTCTGCCAGGGCCGCCCCGGCTGCGCCTGTCCTCGGCTGCCACAGTTCTCCGGGGCACAGCCCTCACCAAGAGCTCCGGGGCCACTCCGGGAGCACAGAGGACGGCAGTCAAGCAGGGAAATCCAGTCAACGATACAAGGGGAGAGTCGTCAGCTCACACCGGCTCTCGACACTCATGTTTCCACTACTCGAATGAGAGGCAGGGGCTTGGGGCCCGTCAGCCTTTTGCTGCAAGAGACAAAGGGCTTGTTCAGCCAAAGGAACTGGGTACGGGGAGGGGGGGGAATTGGGATTCCAACAGAGCATCCCCGAGTCCAGCGTCACCTCCGTGGGTCTGCAGATGAAGCTGCTGAGGGGCCGGGCTGGAGGGAACGTGCTCCCCACGTACCTGCTCACGTACTCGGACTTGGAGCGTGCCCGGGAGCTGTGCCCGCCCCGGCTGACCTGCTTCTCGATCAGGTGCTCGATGCGGTCGTGCATCTCCAGGTTCTACAAGAGATGGAGCCACTGTTAGTGACGGGGAGCTGGGGCCAGGCACTCACACTGGGCAGGGAATGCTCCAGGACAGGCTCTCCTAATGGGGCAGCTTTTTCTCGAGGGCAATGAAATGCAGCCCTGTATAAGGGCAGCTCTCCAGGGAGCACAGGATGGTCTCCAAGACCAACAGAAACCCAGCTCTCGAGCTGGATCTGGGCTCACCCCCCCTCTCCCCAGGCAGGAATCAGCCAAGTCACTGAGGAGGGAAGAACATGCCACAAGTGCCAATGCAGGCGCTGCTTTTCTCCAGAAAAGGAGAGAGGTTTGACACTGGTTACAACCCCAGAGGCTGCAGTGCAATCATAATGCCTGACATGCGTGTGCTGAGCTGCAGCTTTGGGAACAGGAAGGTTTTGCTGCCAGGGACACGTGCTTGATGAGATTACTCTGGATGCGGACGGAGCTCAGAGCTGCTCCAGCAGCCCTGGCTCCACTGGGAACCATCACAGCAGCCTGGGAAGCAGCACAGCCCCCGGGGCTGCAGAGGGAACCTTCTCCTGCGTGGAGACAGCGATGGGCTCCGCTTGCCAGAGCGAAGCTGGTCAGTGAGAGGGTTCTGAGCTTGGAGCAGACCCCAGGCACCCCCCCTCCAGCCCTGCTAAGACACACCTCAGCCTCCAAGTAGGCAACTCGCTCCTTGAGCTCCTGGATCACAGCATCCTTGGCCTGAATCACCGTTTTGGAGTTCTGGAGCTGTAACAGACAAGTTCACAGCGGCTCAAAATCCCTCTCACGTGTGGCTGGGTCAGAGAACTGTCTGGGAGGGAGGGCAGCTTGGAGGGCACTCTCCCACCTCTTAACACTCACATTTGCTCCAAGGTCTGCATAAAAACCAATCCAAAAAAGCCTCAGATTAAGCCTGAGGATTAAGCCCCAGGTGGGGGAGCCTCTGCTCACACAGAGGTTTAACTCTTGCAGCAGGGTTCATGGTGCTCCTGTTCCACTCCTCCTACCCCGGCCCCAGCCCAGGGCCAGTCCCTTTGGTTTGCACAAGGGCTCAGCCCCATGGAGCAGCACCCTTTGCTTTCAAGCAGCTTAAGAGATTATTCTTCCTTCTCTGTTTCAAGCCCCCCCAGGCTCTCCCCCTCCTCCCTCAGCCTGGCTCCTCGGACCTGCTCGATCATCTGCCGCACTTTGCGCTGCTGGCTCTTCAGCATGTCATCCAGGTGGTGGATCTTCTCCCGCAGCATGGCCACCTCCTTCTCCAGCTGCGCTGACCTGCATGGAATGGAGGACAAGGGTCCAGGAGCCATCGGGTGCCTCCCAGAATGGGAGCAGCACCCACCCAGTTATGCCCAGAGCAGCTCTTCATCACCCAGCGCTCCTCTTAGGGGCTGGAAGTGTTTTGACTAGACGAGGTAAGGAGAGGCAGAGACAAAACCTATTCAAGCAGGAG